>NW_015374046.1:1298822-1572382 GCF_001272555.1 Dufourea novaeangliae | reverse complement strand
GTTCAGCAGTTCATATATCAAATTGTAGGGAGTCCGAAGGATATCTTGGGGTATACTGTTGGCGGAACAGATACAGTAACTTTTCTGGGATCTTATGAATTGGAATAGAGTTTAACTGCGCTCAATGGAATCCATGGTGCGACTCGGATGAAGACAATACCACATTAGTTTGCGAACATCGATACTTTGGCACAGACTTTGTTGTCAGTACACTGCGGATATCATCGTTTACAACATATAAAACTGTACGATATACAAGAAAATATGTACAAAACTTCAACTAGATTTAACAAAGTTTTATGTTATTTTTAATCTAGTGAAATCCCTAAGAGATTACTTAAAAAACGTGCCAGTATAGGGTATGTGTACCAATTACGGAAACTTTAAGCCAGTTTACGCAATCAAGTATTTATTAAACAATACTGCTGCATAAATTTCATATTGTGAAAATGAATATCAGTTGCTAAACAATTCCTTTTTATAAAGGAATTTTTTTTAAATAGCAAAAATGAAATCTTTGTAATATATTTGATTAAACAAAAACATATGTTTTTGTCTGTATTACGGAGCCCTTTTAGTAGCTGCAGATGTATTTCGGTGCCTCCAGTTTTGGAGCCTGTCCCTGTTTCGATGCCTCGTATTATGGTGTCTTGAATGTCGCTTCTAACCTAGCTTTTGTGAAGTAGGGAAATTTGTTTTCCTCTTTATTATAGAGGAAACGTTTTTTACTTGAAGCTTGACTAATGTTGTTACAGATTAGGTCCTACTGACTTATATACAACGACCTACACGCGCTTCACACTTGGTTTAACGAAAGTGAGGTTATGGGGAAGACCTATGCTTGGGGGCTCCGTATTACGGACAAGACTGAAAATCACGCGGTATTACGGAATTTACTTACAAATAAAAATTAAAACGTTTGTAGGTGCTAAATTAATTTTTCTTAATTACATTAAACCTTTTTGGGATACAATATGCATTTTATACGGTGAAGATGCTGTTTATAAATAATTTACATGAAATAGTTCAGTATGCATTTCTTAAGGTTTTGGCTAAGAACATCTATAAAATCACCGAAAGCGTAATACACATATTTCAATAAATACTTATTAAACCATTACATGTTACAATTGTCGTTTTTTACGTTGAATCTTATTTGTTAATAATTTAATGTAATTAAAATATTTTGTTTATGATTATTTATAAATGTATTTCTTTTAAATGATGATTTTAATACAGAGGCTCCATAATTGGTAAACATACCCTAGTTATTAGCATCTCAATACCGCCCACCGTTTGTATTATCTGTCTGCCTAAAGTGCTCCTAATTGTGGACTAGGGTCGAAAAGAGATCGATCGCGATTCATTGCCGGCTTCTGCACATATGGCCCGTAAAATGGCTTCTGTCTGACCCCCAGCTGCTTTAGTTCGAGTTACTATATTTGTTACACCAACAGTATTAGTGACACTTCTTGACTCTGCTTTTAAGATTACCGACTGGTTACTGCTTTGTAGGAGAAAAAGGAATCAGTCGATCGGGTTCCAAACAGGGTATCGAAACCATGTCTTTTGTGTTCTGAGCGACTGCTTTGACCAATTAAACTACTCGAGCAGTCGTCGATTCTTCTTCTCCTAATTTATATAACCCAGACAAAGATAGCTGTCTACTACTACCTTGGTTATGTGGCTTATACAAGATTTGTTCTAAGTATTCACACCTTATCCGGCCAAAACTCGTGAATTCGAGTATAGTTTTCCTACCGTCCTAACCCAGACCTACCGTCCCCTCGAATTTATTGGTAGTGAGAGATCCGTAGCTTGCTACAAGTGGTAGGAAACTGTACGGTTAAGGTCCCTGTTTCGTGGACAGGTCTGCTTTACCGAGTCAATTCAACGGTAGAACGATGAATAAATCGGTACCTGACGATTTCGTGTTGATATACCGGTACAAAGTATTTCCTATTGTTAATTTCAACATTATATTAAACCCTGCGTTCGCTTAGTTGTCACGAGTATCGTAAAATTACATGTTGGTGTCTTCAAGGTAGCTACTCCGATTGGATCCACTGGCAAATGGTCACATGAGACAGATACTATGTTAGGGTATGTAAATTTGTTCTAATTTGATTCACTGCAACGAATGATAAATATGAAGCTGGCTAAAAGTAAGCATGTTTTATAACAATTGAGTGATGCTACACAAATCAATTTTATATAGAAGAAAATGGATACATTTAACTCAGTGTTTCCCAACTTTTTTTGGATCATGCCTCACCTCAACGCCTCAAACATCTCTCTCTAAGCCACTCTAGCATAACAGTATACGATGTTCTGAAAAACTTTAGCATTAATAGCTGTTTCAAATAACGAAGGCACATAACTTTTGTCGATAAGGTGGCGAATGTCAATGAATTGATAATTGCCCCCGAAAATATTGGAATTGACCCACGCTGGGAAACACTGATTTAACTGATCTCGAAGTAGAGAAGAATATGTTCATATTTTATTCGATTACTGTTATCGAACGTTCACATTATAAATGTGAAATTAATGTTGTTTATTCTTTACTACTGTTTTTTCTTAGGAGAAAAATAAGAATTACAATTTATTTGAAAACAGGTATAAAAATCTTTTAGTGCAAAAGTGAGGAGAGTCACCTTGAATACACCAACAAATCTGTCCCGTTCATATCGCTATTTAAACAACATTCTACCGTTGATTTGTTACAAAATCTCTGGAAAATTGTTTACACACTCGTTTACAACATCTGAACCTAGTAAAGCAAAGCTAACATCAAAAAGCCTAACTAATTACGAGAAAATGATAACTATGATTTTGTCTCAATTTTCCCACGTGATGTAATTGCTTCGACTCTTTTTACTTTACCTTTATCTTTTTTGTTTGCGTTACTTTCATTACAAAATGTCACTCGCATCGACTTAATTATTGCACAGTTGTATACAATCATCAATTACCGCTGAAATTACAATTTCAATTTCGATACAGGCCGTGTCAAAAGACTGCTTGAAAAGAGTCGAATGAGTGTTTCTCAACCAGTAAAGATTACAGAACAGACGGGCTTTGCCTCTATCATGGATAAACAAGATAATTGGCAATAAACTGACTTTCTTATATGTAACCCCTAAGTTAGTGTTTTCGCGTGGTTGAGAAGCACAAGTGCTCATTGTTAATAAAAATGGACCTACATGCGAATGAACACTCACTTCCAGAATGTCTACGTATTCTTTACTTAATTAGACTAACTTAATTATAGACACGAACAATAGTTCTTCAATTTATTTCTTTGACACCAATTAAATTGTGTTGCAACTTTAACAAAAAAATGTTTAAAAATTCAAGGTAAGCAACAAGCTTTCTTATTCACTAATTATTCGCACACTAATCGATAGTGTTTCGTTTTTCATTTAAATAATTGTTTCTACAAGTCTGCCGGATACTACGTTAAACCAATATTAATACGGTCAAGCAATTATTCCATCGAAACTTGTTACGTAGTCGTTTATTCAAGTACGAAAGTTTTTTTTTGTTTTGAATTATTTTTCCGCTCTGGTGAGTTACTTTAACCGACTATTTAAATTATTAGAATTATGTGTTTACCAATTAACTGTTAAATTATTAAGAGAAAAATAAATTAATGAAGAAAAGATTGCTTCTTTAAATGTTTCCTCCGTATAAGGAAACAATGGTACGGTAAATAAATATTTATTATTTATAATTGTTTTATCATACGGTAACTATATAAACATCTTTCTTTGGGAAAATAAATCATCGTTGATTAATTGAACATTATGTAGTCGATAAGTACGAGAGTAATATTTTTAATATTTACTTTACCGAGTGGTTAATCTAATTAACAAATTTATTAATTTTTATTGCCATAAAATTACACTCGATTCCCGATGTATTAAGAAACTGAGGATTTTTTATATAAAATGTGTATAACGGTTTTGAAATCGTTTTAATGGTATGCGCTAGAAGTTGATAAAATCTATACGAAACATTTAGTATGTCAAAGTTTTATTTATTAGAACCGTTAAATTTGAAAGGGATTGTTATTTCTTGTTAATCAGCGCCACCTTTCACTCTAATAAGGGCTACAAGTTGATTGAAAGGAAAGCTTGATCAACGACGAATCTTCCCGCTCAATTACCATCCACAATTTTTTCCGTAACAATTCAAATCTGAAGGTATACAAATATTTTCAACTATCGCGCACTCATTAGTGGAAAACGGTGGATAGAAACGTTTTCCTTAAACAACCACCCGGTTCCTACATCACAACCAGTTTGCTTAAAAAAAACCATTAAACTATTATCGATACCCTTTGAAAAAAACGTTGTAACAGCATCCGATGCTTAGGTACTGTATTCTCAGTTAAAAGGATTGAAAAATGAGAGTCAGCGTCCAGTAAAAATCAGAAAAATACACTTCGAAATATGGCAACGGTTTCACTACATTTACACGCGAATGTCAATTTACTTCGGCAACCCATTTCGTGAAAACGATGCGTTTTTAAAGTATAAATTTTTCATAGAAATCAGGAACTTCTGTAGTTCGGCAGTTCACGATGCCCCAGTTTAAAAGATTATTCCTTACGTCGATCCCCACAGAAGCCTAACGTGAAATGTTCCGCGCGATCGTATATTATTCTATATGAAATTCACCGTTAATTCGTTGATATCCCGATTCGTCGTTAACCATCGCGTTTCCTTAATCGATATTGATTAATACGTCTAATTAGATACATCCTACTTAGGCTTAGATAATTCTATGTAAGGCATGGAGTATGTCATCTCGTTATCTGGTATCTAGATTATTCGTATATCTTCGTCTCGTAACTTCCTTTGCTTCTCTCACGCACACACACGCACACGCGTCCCTTTTTATTTTTCACGTAATCAAACGATCAATCTTCCCTAGAAACTTTTCGCCCCAAACGAAAACAATTCTTTCACTGACACTCGATCGCCATTCCGATTAACGTTCAATTATTTCGACCACCCGAACGATCGAAGTGTTACGTCGAAAGGTTGCCCCGAAGCTTCTAGTTCGGGAGTCAGCGACACATTTTTTTGACCAATTTGCTCAAAGTTTATTTATGTTTTATTCGACAGTATTTGTGCTACACATTCAGGAAACGACCTCCTGCCAACGTACCAGCGGAACAACGCATGACAGCAGCGTCTCAACTAAATAAAAAAAGGTTCTCGTGGAAAACGTTATTTGCTCACATTTGAGCATTTTTCCACTAATTATTGACACCATAACACAACGAAAAATTACCTCCTGCCACGTTAATAGTGCAACGGTATGCTCCTGCCAATCGCGTAAACATGTTAAAAGAAATAACTCGATTGACTAAAATGCTCAAAGCTGCAATTTTTTTTGGTGATAGTTTAGATCATGAAATGGAAGAACAACCTTTAAAATTAACCTTTGAAACAATTCAAGAGTTGCATTTACGAGACGTGTGCAATTCAACGTTAATTTTCTCAGCTGTAGTCAAATGTTCATGGCTGGAATTTTTTTCTTCCATTTGATGATCTAAACTATCGCCAAAAAATGTTTCAGCTTTAAGCATTTTAGTCAAACGAGTTATCTTTTTTGACATGTTCACGCGATTGGGAGGAGCATGCCGTTCCACCATTAACGCGGCAGGAGGTAATTTTTCGTTGTGTTATGGTGTCAATAATTAGTGGAAAAATACTCAAGTTTGAGCAAATAAGGTTTTCCGCGAGATTTTTTTATATAATTGACACGCTGCTATCAAGCGTTGCTCCGCTGATGCGCTGTCAGGAGGTAGTTTTCTGAATGTGTAGCACAAATACTGTCGAATAAAAAATCATAGATCAATTTTGAGAAAATGAGACATGAAAAAGTGTCGCTGGTTCCCGGACTATTCGTGGCGGAAGTTCGTCTCGCGAAACGTGAATCGAATTTCCTATATATCTTGGCGGATTGGAGAATGTGCACGCGTATGCGTTTCGCGGCAGAAATACAGAGCAGAGAACACGCATTTCCTTCGATTTATTAGTAATAACCTCTAATCACACGATCACCGTCCGGTCTTGCGGGAAAAATCACAAGTAAAATTAGTTGCCGACGAATAGCTAACATTAGGGCTACCACCTGTTCAGACGCAATCTTTTAGATCTAGTTTAGATTCAAGTTGGATTTCTATCGGGTCCTAATTAAATGTGGGTTATAGGTATTGTATTTGGTTTGTGTCTGGTAACTACGATTACCTACATTTATTAGTCTGATTGGAAATAAACGACCAATCGCTTTACCTTATATAACCCTTTCGCTACGGCGGCTTCATTCGAATACCGACTCTGCGGCAGAGATGGGCAAATTTAAATAAAAAATTTCGAATAACGAATAAAACGTGAAAAAGTACATCGCCATTTTGATTAGCATAACCGTGAAAATTTCAATTTTTACCGTAACATAATACTTCTTCTCGAATGAGTAGACACTCGACAAACAATTAATTATTTCATTTCAAGTTCCCAACTCTGCTCTGCGGTACGGTGATATAGGCTGACAGGAATCACGATATGCTCTTTAGTTACTCTGCTACTTTAATGCATCGTACTGAAGGTATAACTGTTTAAGCATAATAGCAAAATAGAATTGATATAAAGAAATAATGTTCATTTTTATTATACTTTGTCATTAGTTTAAATCTTGTATTTAATGGCTCACTGATATTGGCTACTGCTGAAGTTAGCATCCACGTATGACTACGTCGGATAGTGCCGACGTTAAGAGTGAAAGGGTTACCGACTGTAGTGTTCTAACCCTGTAAAGTTTGCGTCGATGACCCAAAATGTTGTTTACAGCAAGTCATTATAAATTTTTTGTTGCTGAAAAATCGTTGATATTAGGCAATTGGCGATTATTCGTGTTCAAAGAAATGTAGCTAGTTGGGAACTCTTGATGCTGTATTGTCAACAGCGATTGCGACGAAGCGCTTGTTATTTGCAAGTTGTGAATGATAAAATAATCCTGTCATGAATAATCTCATTTTACACCTTGAAATTTTATTCAATTCGTTATTGCTAGCAAAAAGTATTGCCGCCTATAGCATTGGTCGTTGGTGTACCGTCTTATGGGCGCGGTTTACGCTGAAGTCTGTCGAAGCGAAAGAATTAATTCTATAAACTCTAGTATTCATCACTCTACAAGAATAATTAAAAAATTTTCTATATATATATATATATATATATATATTTGTAATTGTAGTAGAAGCAACTATAACTTTAACATGTTTGAACGGTCATTTATTTCCTATCAATCCAATAATCGCGACTGTAATCGTGAAACTTTTCCATCCCAAAGAATTCTTATTCGCCAAGAACATATTAAACTTCCTTCAAATAGAAATTAAATAAAAATTATTGTTGTATTCCGTCACTCGGATTATTTATTGGTTTATTATTGTAATTTGCCACTGGGAATGACAAATTTAGTAACAGGCTACTAATCGTTGCTTCTAGAAAGCTTATAAAATAACCCTTGGTACATAAAGTGTTAATCGTCATGAAAAATATTTCTAAACGACCAGAAAATATAATCTCTAGTGACTCCAATGAGTGAATCAGCAAGGTAATAGCTATTTTATATTTGCAGTACATAATCTGAAAATTAATTTAAAGTAAAAAATACATTGGTTAAATATCGTACCACACCACCTTTGATTAGACCCGCTAAAAATCATAGTATTGATATACATATACGGCGAAAGATAAAAGAAATTTTGTGATCAATAGTTTAACCCTCGCACACCGAATGCCGGGTCATTTTGGACCGTCTGTTGTGTGTATATATATATTTACTTCCTTTACATTATTATTTATAGAGAGAAAAACACACCACAGATCCTTCTTTCAAACTGTACAGATATACTATAACTACACTTTTGCCAGAAGTCAAAAAGACCTGGCAGCCGCTTCATTGATCCAGTATCCGGTGTTCACGGGTTAATGAGAGAATAGACTTGGAATTAAATTTAAATTATGATAAAAGATAAACATACAAAAATTTGCATAAAAAAAAACGCAAAAAATTCCTGTTTGTTGCAAGAAGTAACTAATAAAACCATGTTAATCTATAGAAAAAAATGTTCAGTTTACCTGTATACGTCACATAAATTACAAAAGGTGGCAACACTAGCTAACACTGTTCCGCTTCAACTCCTATTTAACCTAGAATAAAAGTCCCGCAAATTCTCTGCCCTAAGTAAATTAGGTCGTTGATCAATGACTAATTTGTCGGTCGCCTAATAATTAATAACTAACAAGAATTTTTGTTAATTAATAATTATCAGCGCAACCATCCATCACAAAGGTTTCTGTTTTTCGTTATCTCTAATTGTTGTTATTACTATTATTTTATTATTTACAATTCATTTAGTCTTATAAAAAATAATTGTAGAGAATTTTACTAATTAATTGAAGTAGAGATTTCTAATAATTGATTTTAACAACGAAAATCGTTCTTCCGCAAATAATGTTTGTTTCGAATCAAATTATAATTCGATCGAATATTCGATAACGAATTAATTGCCTTTAGAGAAATTTTCTATCCAATAGGCAAGCTACTTCGAAAGATTTAACAACAGAAAATAATTTGGCCTTGTACTAAGTCATAAAATTATTTACAAACCCTTGAGAAGTAGTCGGAAAATATATTGCACGAAACAGCTTTCAAATTCGTTTGTTGTTTGCCTATCATTTGACTGTTTTAAACAAAAGAGAATGTTGTAACTGTAAAATATCACTTTCAATTGCAACATAACGAACAGCTTAAAAGTAGTTAGAGATACGACGAATTTTGCGAATTTTCTTCAAAATTTTAATTACTATCTATCAATTTAGAAAATTTATTGCTACGTTCGTTTTCTATGTAAGTGTAAAATTTCTGCGAAAATCCTGTATCAACATTCATTCGTTTCGTAACAAAACCGATAGATTTCTCATGAACCCGACCACTGATTAAAAAATAGTTCGAAAAAATCGCAATGATTCGTATCTGCATTTAAACGACCATAAATTTTAATCGAAACGTCAAATTCTGTTTACGAACCATCAATAATAAAGATACCAAATAGAAGTAATACTATATTACGGCGACCGCAAAATTAATTAGCCCGTTAAATCAATTAAATTGTACTAAATACGCTAAATATTATTTTACGTAGTACCGTTTACAAAACAATTTGTCAAGAAGTTTTAATGAAATAACGATTAATATAATTGCACTGCACCAATTTTGAGTAAATTAATTTTTGTACAGATTAATAAATAAGTTTAAAAATATTCCTGAAGGCATGGTCTGGATTTTATTACAATGGAACAGTTGTAATATGTTTGACATTTTAAATGCTTAAATTTACAATACTTTACAGTGACGTTTCTGCAAAATATTAACAACATGATTGTTAATACTGAAACAGTCGCTGTCGCGTTTCCGTGTTTTGAAATTTATATTTCCGTCTATTCAAGTATCCAAAATTTCAACTTAAAAACCTGAACAATTTTTTATTGTGAAGACAAATTATTTGCGTTACGTTTATATTTATTGAGTACACAGAAGAGAGCGAAAATATTCGCACTACCTGAACTACAACTACACTCTGCCTGCATAATCTTATTATATTATACCTGAAACAGTAAACATATCGAAATAAATTGTACGTAAAGAAGTTTTGCAACGTTCTGTTAACACATGTACACACTCTGTATGTTTAAAAGATATATAAATCCAAAAATACGACCTGTACATAAACATGAACAAAACATTAACAAATTTTTTTATATCGTCCGTTTGTATCGATCAAAAGATCCTCCTAACTTTCTTTAGTTCCTTAAAAGTGCAGACTATATACGTGATTTTTCGTAAGATTTTTAGCAACAAATGAGTAAAGAAAAGAAGGAATTATAGTACTTTGTATTTTTAAAAAAATAGAATAATATGTTAGATTTGATAGGAATTTAATATTTTTATGTAAGCAAATGTTGTTTTAGCAATAGTTTTTAAGACATTTGTAAGATATTATGGATTAAAGGCAGAGTTGAAAATTAAACTGTTAGTTGTTTCAAAATACTAGGACC
The DNA here is from genome assembly GCF_001272555.1 of Dufourea novaeangliae. Lineage (NCBI taxonomy): Eukaryota > Metazoa > Arthropoda > Insecta > Hymenoptera > Halictidae > Dufourea > Dufourea novaeangliae. The sequence continues at coordinate 1,562,243 of NW_015374046.1, read as the reverse complement.
TGTATTGGTGTATAATATTTGTTATTCTCCCATTTTCTGTGTAATCAAATTTATAAAACGTGGATAAAAAGTTATGTATAGAATCTTTAAAAAAATACGATGAAGCACACGCAAAATCAATATTATATAGTCAAATAAAATGTTTAAAAAAGTATTTTATAATAAAAGCGACACTATTGTGTTAAATTGTAAATGAATCAGTTATACATTGATGAGTTTCACAGATATCTATTTATCTCATGGAAATGAGTACTGTGAAAATACCTAGTAGAAAAAGAGAACGGACCACACTCTAGAGGAATCTCTTTAAACTGTCAAGTCATTCTGTACGTGTATTATCAAAAAATGTACTGAGACCGACTCATCTCTTAAAACATTTCCTTATTCCTATAATGTGACAGTTAAAAACTTCAGAATTAAGATACAGTGTAAATTCCTTAGACCTTAGATTTAAAGAACCTCATTTGGAAACATAAAAAAAAATTCATTTAATATTAAACATTAGAGGAATTTATTGATAACAGAAGCATATATCTATACTGTTCCATGTAATTTTGAAACTACACCAGATATGAAAAAGGTGGAGTGAATCGGTCTTAGTATTAAAGGAAAACTAAAACTTCAACATCGAACACAATTCCAGCGTTTAACCAAACCTAAAACAGCAAATAAATAGCGAAGAATAAACCTCGTGAAAGTGAACAATCGATTATTTTCCCGTCGAAATACCATGTTTTATTTGTTTAATCCTTTCATAGACCTAGTAAAAATTATTTAGCTATTTATGTATATATATATATATTTATTTTGTTATATATATATATATTATCACCAAATCAACAAATAAATATCCTAAATATATTAAATATCGTATAATATATGCTCTCCCAACAAATAATATATAAGTTCTGATCTATTCTCGTTAATAATAATTCGATATAATTATATGTATGCATATGTATTTGTATATGTACACAAATATACATATACCTATACTACACACATATAAATTCATTTATTTATTTATTCATATTTTTATATATATATATATGTGTGTGTGTGTGTGTGTGTGTGTGTGTTGTGTGTGTTGTGTGTGTGTTGTGTGTGTACTTTTTTTCATTTCTTTAATTCTTCGGTTCATTTGTCTATTTATTTGTTTAAACCTTAGGCGTTTACCTATACGAAAATGACTACCCTTGTATTCCGGTAGCTTTTGTTCTTCCTTTCCTCCTTTAATTACGTACTTCGCAGAGACACAAAATCATTGAGTAATCTATGAAAACTGTGACAAAGTTAATAATTTGCACGTTAATAAAATCGCCGCGATTTCGTCGATCAATAAGAACATACATAATTCTCTGAAAAATTCAATACATCTTCAATAAATCTCCAATACATTTATTATTTCCAAAAATTGATCGAAGCGTAATGAAATCCTTCTCAATCGCGTTAAATAGAAATATCAACCAATTAAACGTTATGAATCAATTACCACTTCGTCCATGTTGTCATTGCACAATGGAAATTAAGCATACAATATCCATGTTACTAAACAAATACAGTGTTCTGATTATATTAAACGTTTCTCGTTGATTTAACAGGCAAACGTACAGTGGGTTCAAAAATAGTTGTCCCCTCTACCTTAGATGCACAAAAATCACTGGTAGAAAAAATATTCCAAAACCTCATTCAAGAAACTAATGCGCCAAAAACTTTAATAGAGCAAATCGAATGGCTTTTGAATAAAATAAAACGTTTATCATGTGCACAGGTTGTTCCATCATGTTTGTCGTACGGTTCTGCTAGGAAGGGCAGAAAAATTTCCTTTATACCATTGAATGGCCTTACACTTTTTAGGAATACAGACTCCTCTCGATTATCGTCCCGAATTCGGGTCCGCGCCGGGATAATAATCGTATAGGGAGAAATGCTTCAGACCCTCGTAAATTCGTTTGTTGCCCAAAGTCCGAGCCTCGGTAACGAAATCGGAGGGGCAACAAAGTATTCGCTTGACAGGTTCCATATTGCCCTCTCCCCAGTGGTGGGGATAACACCTGGACAATAATCATGTAGATCAAGTCAGACGATAATCGAGGGGAGTCTGTGTACCCTAAGCCCTGTAGCTAATGTGTCAGTTTACTGTGAGAAATCTCAGTTGAAACGTTGTGCCCTGGCGACTCTCACAAGACGTAACTTAACAATTCGTTCTTAACAAACTTGGCTTCCACTAAGGGAAAAAACGGCGTAGAAGAAAAATCTTCTACCACTTGGTAAATTTATTCCAGGTAGTGAAATAAATTTAAATAATGGGCATTTGTAGTTTTTACACATATAAATTACGCCTTAAAGGGATCGATTTAGACACCTTTCCCCAACATTTATTCCATTTCGTTTCTTCTTTACACAAAATATTCTATTTGTGCATACACAAACAGAGTGACCAGGGTAACACAAAACTGAGGAAAAATTAAATAGATTTTGAGATACAACTGAGGTAAAATAAGCGTTTTTGAATGACCATAATTGTTGACTAATTTGTAAATAACACCGCCAAACCGCCAAAAACAAAAGAGAAATTGAACATCTCACCGTATAGATAAAAATTACAACTCTTTAGAAAAATATTTTTCTAACAATTTTTACATATTAACAAGTTTTTATCTAATGCAAATAAAAGAAAACGTACCCCAATTCAGACGATATTTAATTTTTCTGAATAATAAAAACTAACAACAGTAATACCTGCCACAATACTTGCAGCATGTAATAAACAGATAAGATACCCAGGCATGAGAATGAAAAATTCATATTACATACTCGTAAAATCTAGAAAATTATTGTTAGCATACAGATAATAGCATAGATACACTCTGATCATCGATACCAAGGTGGAAGAAATTGTTTTTTCACCAACAACGTACTCTGTATCAAGTGTGAAGACTCTGGAATTGTGTGCACTGCGGGAACTACTGTCACGGTGACTCTTTTGAACGAGCACAATAGTTTTCAGTGTTTTTAATATTTAACACTAGAACTACCAATGATAAACGCACATCTAATTTGAAAGATCGATAAATATGGCAAACTGTTGAAAATTTACTAACTTATAAATTAACTAATTTCTTCACTTTCATATCGTAATAAAAGTTCCAAAGATCTTAGAAAATGCATTGGTATAACATTTTAATTATAGTTATAGGAGCGTACTGACAAGTCATTTTGACTTGTTTGGTAGTTCTAGAGCTAAAGTAGTTATTAGTATGAGTATGGACAAGTGTTTTTGAACCCATCGTACATGTTCTCATGGTACGGTTGTATCTGCTTTTCAGGCAACGTTTTTCGTAAACGTTTCATTATTAGAAAGAAAAATAAACTGTAGTAGTGTTCCCTAGGAATAAGGTTAATTAGGAATTAATCAGGCTTAAATTGAATCCGTTTCATTACTTTCCTAATTAACTCATGTAATGCTTTCTAAGACGTTGCTAGTGCTACGTCTGCTGACGTATTATTGTTAACAAAATCGCTTTCATTTCGTTACGCTTTCATCTAACTTCTTTTCGGAAATTCTGTATCGTATTATACGACTTTTTGTGGGCTTCGAAATCAGTTGGTTCGATCTGTTTGGAGATGATTACAAAAATGGCGTCCATTTTCCCTCGCTCATCGGTGCTTCTTGCATCTAAATTAGTTGCGCGTATTTATTACTAATTCCTCGTCATGTTGTGTATGTTTTCACTAATTTTACGGTTTATCTCTCATAATTTCATTTAAAATTTAGGATTTGCTTAAACTTCCCTCATTTGTTTAAATATTTAGATTATTTCGTCGTACGAGGTTTAAATTTATTCCGAACCCATTGTGCATAAGTGGATTTTAATTTGGGTTTTCCTTCGGCATTTTGGTTTACTTCGTCATATTAAATATTCTTTATTACGATCTTTTTAAACTTAGTTCGAATGTGTCACGTTAAATTTTATTTTAATTAGTGTCCCTGGATTTCGCAGAATTTTATCATTTTAATTAAATTTTTAACCTATAGAATAATTTCGTTAATAGATGGAATTCTTAAAAATCTTGAGGATATACTATGAATAATTTGGTATCTATGGAAAATAGTAAAATATCTTTTTAAAGATAAAATATCGTAACTTAGATGAACCTGTCACGTTTAGCTGAACATTTCAGACGTCGATAAAGAAACATTGAAAACACAGTCCTGCAAGTACTTTCTTTTTGACTGATAGTTATTGGAGGCTACATATATCGGTAGAATAATTCTTACCACTCAGGCCACAAAACGGCCTGTTGGAACTCGCGTGAATTATTGTTACATATGCACATCAGAAAAGTAACTGAATTTTATTAAATTTGTGAATATGAGATCATTATTTAACATTGTTCAGGTAGGTTTTAAATAATGATCTAAGTCACAGTATCAATTAAATGTATACTTTCCAGAAAGTTACAATGGTCTTCTCTATAAACAGTTCTTCTGATGTGTAACTTTAAAAAGGAATTATACAGAAAGAAAATACTCGTGAACTTATGCTTATCCTTTTTTTGTTTGTATGATGTGCGAAATACGTCAGAAACATTCCGCTGTACAATTAAAAGTAAAATGTAGGCTACTTCAACTTCAATTACTATTATTTTGCACCTTTAAAATTGAATGGTCCATAACGAAAAACCACACGAACAAAATATTAATTTTCAAAAGAAGAGAAGGAAAACTTTCTAACTTCATAAAAAATTACAGAAACACATTTCCTTCTGTTTTACGTGCAATGTATGTATAATATAATAAGAAATTTCTTATAGACTTCATGGTACAAGCGATGGTAAAGCTCATGTACTTTTAATCGCTTCGATTATACACACTACATGGATATAATTGAACTGGTGTGTCTTTTAATGTAACTAATGCAGCATACACTTAATAATACACACGTCTGAATGACTCTAAAATATCCGCTCACGTTCATAATAAAAAAAAGAAAACAATAGAAATTTACCAATGAACGGGGGATTTTTATAAAAGTAATGAGAAATTCATGCTCACAGGCAGTACCATGACCTATTTTTAGATAGGTATTAAAATATTTTCCAACTCGTTGACAAGGATAGTTTGACGTTACGAACCTCTCAAGTGCTACTATACCAGTGACAAAAACATTCACCTTCGAAACAACCGTTACAATTTCTCGGTGGCCCCATAAAGTCTTTGGAAGTCCCAGTTCGCTGCTCCGAGAAATGCAAACCGTGACCGAATCGAGCCACGGAAGCAGTTCAATCGAGGAAAGTAATTTGAACGGATCGAAGAGACGATAGACGAGCAAGCAGCAAAGTCGCAGGAAACCCATGGAGTTAAATGAACGCTCCGAAGTTCTTCGAATATTCGAAGTTCCACGCTCAACGCACCCCCATCACCTCTCACTTATCCTCCTGATTTGCTCTCGGTGATCTCTCTGTTTCCTGCCTCTCACTGCGAACAGACACCAAACTTTCTAAACATCTTCTTTTTTTTTTTTTTTTATCTTTACGCTGCATCTGCGCTAGAATTAAAGGATTATTTGCTCCGATTCAAAGCACTTTCGGTGATGGAGGAGTAAAGTCGAGTGAGTCTCGCAGTCACCACTGCACTAGACTTGCATAAAAATCCTCATACCAGTGAGAAACACATATAATATTACAAAATCCTCATAGGTTTCTTCAGAATGGGCCTTGGTTTTCGAGATATTTTTGTTTAAAGTTTTGCATGTGTCAAGTAGTCTAGTTCCCTTTCGAATCATCAGTTAACCTTCTAGAATCGGCGAGTTCGGTTGAAGTTCTATTCGGTAATCTTTTAAAACTGCTCTTACAAGGGAAGGCACGGAACTGTCCCCCTCCGATTTTGATGAAACGTCATATGTCTGTTAGGTAGTCAAAAATAAGGGATGCGTATTTTTTTTTATCGGCTGAGACGCGACTTTAAGGGGCGAAACTACCCCTCGAAGTTTCGATCCGAAAGTACTATCTCGAAAACCAGAGGAGATACATGAAAACTTTTAATAGACGAGGTTTGTTGTTTTTTATGTAGAATAATATGGTGCTAACAAATTGTCCAAAATATAATTTGTTTATAACAAAAAAATTTCGGATCGAAACTTCGAGGGGTGGTTTCACCTCTTAAAGTGGCGTCTCAGCCGATAAAAAAAAATACGGATCCCTTATTTTTGACTGCTTAACAGACATACGAAGTCTCACCAAAATCAGAGGGGAACACTTCCGTGCCTTCCCTTGTTAGTCCCCGCATTGCCAGTGCGTTAACACCGAGCATCTAACCGATAATATTATACTTAATACTTTATCTCGACAACACTACACTACACATACTTATACCAAAGACTGATTGTGTAACATCCAAATAACATTCCTTAATAAACGTGTAGAAGATTTTATGTGACCAGACGGTGTGTCGGAGACGTTTCTCCCAGTCGCCTGGGTTTTTGGTAACGACCGCCAGATGGCGAGTTTTCTCGCAAGCGGTTAATAGAGCCTATGGCTACTCAAGGGGCTCCGCTGAGGAGCAACCCAGGCGTCTGCAGGGGTCGTCTACCATCAACCCCACTGACGAGTCTTGGTAGACGATTCCCGAGACGAAACGCCATGTTTTTGAGCCGCCTACAAACGTGAGTAACTTTATTATTAAAATTCATTGATTTGGTAATCATTATAATCGTAGTTGACCTTTCCCACACGATACAACTTTACCGTTCGAGTTGCATCCACAATTATAAAATGATTTACGAGGCTTAACTAACATTTCCTGCGGCTCCCTAATTTTGCATCAGGTTCGTCCGCACGTCTCACTGTTCCAAGTGTTTTCCAACCTAGTGGCTCCCCGATTTCGCAACGGGTTCGTCCATGAAACTTGACCTATCCAGGGGCTCCCCGATTTTGTATCGGGTTCGTCTACGAAACATAACCTATCCAACGGCTTCCTGATTTCGCATCAGGTTCGTCCATACCCTAATAACTCTCTGATTTCGCATCCGGTTCGTCCGCACGTCACACTTTTCCAAGTGTTTTCCAACATAGTAGCTCCTCGATTTCGTATCGGGTTCTTTCTGATTTCGCATCAGGTTCGTCCATACCCTAACAACTCTCTGATTTCGCATCCGGTTCGTCCGCACGTCACACTTTTCCAAGTGTTTTCCAACCTAGTGGCTCCCCGATTTCGTATCGGGTTCGTCCACGAAACTGGACCTATCCAGCGGCTCCCTGATTTCGCATCAGGTTCGTTCACGAATTTCACCGTCCTAGTGACTCCCTGATTTCACCTTGCGAGGCAGCCTCGCAGTGTCTATACACACCTTTACAATTATATCCATCCCATGCGTGAAACAGGGTTATTCTTAAGTCGGACAGAATATAGGTGCCTATTGTTAGAGGGAAACATAAAATGGGAGAAAGTAAATTGGAAATGGAATTCGACTCACCAAATGTATCTAATAGATTTCATCTTGAGGGCCGTCGAATTCTCCTTGCACTTGTAAGCCAACACTTGCTTCACGCTGCTCACGTCCACTGTTGGAAACCTCGATGTCACGTAGGCTTTAAAATTTCAATGAAACATGTATTGAGTAAGAAAATTGAAAAAGGATTCATTCGTAACAACGTAGCGTGACCAATTTTATCGGCTCAGCGAGACAAATTCATAAAAAAATATTTACGGGCAACCTTCGTAATCGTACACGCGTTTACTAAAAATTCGACATTTCGTGTCCACTGTAAAAATAGAATTGATTTATACAGGGTATTCCGTATTTCTCGACAAATTTTAGAAGCATATTCTGTCATTCGTAAGTAAGAATAAAAACGTTGTATAAATTCTATTATATGCAAATCAACTTTTACGAGGTCAATTTAATCGTCTTCGTTAAATATACATGTCACTTTTATTTTATGAGAACTACAGTCTCTCGAAGTTGCATCAAAATCGGCAATTGTCAATTTGGGATGTTCCTTTGTAAGAGAAAAATTAACAATGACATAATTGCGTTCGTTTCTGAGTTATTAATCGTTGAAAATACGGGGAAGGCACGAATTCATCTGGCGCGTCAGATTATACTGGGTGATTCCCCCACTGCTAGGATCGAACGACAAACCGCCTGCTTTGTCGTTTAAGTGCTGTAATCCTAAACGTGTCATCGGTAGCTTACCCTTGCTGAGCAGCCTCATTGATCGCTACACATGTATAATACACCTGGAACGATAACTATGAGTATTGGGGGGTGACGCTGCCTGTTAAACAGAAAACACTGTGTGAGAGATATCTTTATTTCACTCTTACACACATCTCTTCTGAACGTAGAATCGCGTCTACGTATATCTGCCTATATCCAAATTTTCTATAGGATAGTAAGTAAATTTACTACAGGATAGTGTAGTAAAGGATGAAGGTACACCCACGAGAAACTCGGCTTCCACTAGGGGAAAAAGTAACGTAGGGGTAAGGGCCTCCTACCGCTTGATAAATTTATTTCAAATACTGAAATAAATGTTAAATCGAACATGAATTTGGCATAAATTTCAGTAACTTTCTTTTTTTTTTTAATAAGTCTTTCCCTTACATCACTTTTTCCCCTAGCAGAAGCCGAGTTTGCACGCGAGTGTACCCTCCCTCAAAAAAGTGACGTAGGGATAGGGGCTTCTACCATTCGGTTTCGGAAGTTTCTGACATTTATGGCAAATTAACATGCATTTTAACATTTTTTTTCAATACTTAAATTAAATTTACTAAGTGGTAGGAGACTTTTCTTCTACGCCACTTTTCCCCTAATGGTAACCGACTTTGCTCGTGAGGGTACCTTCGGTACAACTATCTCCTTTGGTCCCGGCTAATTTAGGGTTTTCCGAACTCTGTTATCGTTTCAGGTATAATAAAGTTCAGTGAGCAGCCTATGTGCGTGACAGAAACAGAGCGAGAACTTACACTCTCTCTGTCTCTGTCACAGACATAGACTGATCAGCAGGTGTAACTAGCAACCCTTAAATGGCAAAGCAGGTTACTTGCCTTTCGACCCTATGTAGCAGTGGACGAATCACTCTGTATGTACGACACTACTCAAACAACTAATACACGACTTCGGTCGAAGATCTAGTTAAATTTAACGAATAAAATAAAACGAAATCAATATATTTATGTACTTCACGTGCATGTCGTCCCTGTCTTCAAAATTAAGAACTCCGAAACGAAGCCTCAAGCGCAATTTCGTTATTCTTGATTTTCTGCTTAGTTTGACGACCAACGAGGTATAGGAATAGTCCTTTTATCCAATGTATTCCTTGTCACCCCATTTCCATTTTAGTGTCACTACCCACCGTAAATTCACTGTTCTCATAACAAGAGGTCACTAAAATCACAGGCTTTTAAGGTGTCGGAACTACAGTTTAGGTGGGCTGCCAACTCCCATAAGATTAAAGGTCTATACTTATACCTTGTCGGTGTTTTCACATACAGGGTGGGCCGGAAATCATAATACAACCGGGCACGGGGTGATTCTATGTTAAAAAAGAAGAAAATATTTGGTATAACATTTTCTCATTCGGGGCTCTGTTTTCGAGAAAATCGACTTTAAAATTTGTTCAACTTGCAAACGATTTAGTACAATTTGCTTGTTGTGCATTTCACTACTGCGGTTGTCTCTGCCCGGGACAGTGTTTATAAACATTGATAATTGTGTGGATAAAACAAACGTGTTTCTACTGATTACTCGTTTTTTATTCTTTTTTACTACTAATACACGACAAGCAAATTGTACTAAATCGTTTACAAGTTGAACAAACTTTAAAGTCGATTTTCTCGAAAATGGAGCCCCGGATGAGAAAATGTTATAACAAAATATTTTTTTCCTTTTTAACGTAGAATCACCCCCTGCCCGGTTGTACTACGATTTCCGGTCCACCCTGCATAAAATCCCACTTTGGAAAAGTGTCGCACATTATTATTAATACATTTACATTACATAGGATAATCGATTAAGTTGTATGTACAGTATGGAAACACAATTGAAGTGGTGAAATTATACAAAACAGCCTGTAAAAAGGAACGCACTGAACGTTCTGACCTCAAAAATCTTTGTTTCTATTGATTATGTTAAGTCGGCGCATATGATATGCTGGGTTTACTGGTTGGTAGATTTTAGACCTTTTTAGCCTTCATCTACTTTCGGCTGTGTTTTCCTGCATGAACAACTTTAGTGATAACTTGATACCATATCGAAAATCTTATACCATAAATCAGTAAAAAGCTTACCCTTATATTTAAATAGAGTAACATCAGGAGGATAAATATGAGATAGATTTATAGAATTTCATTTATAAAACGATCTCATTCAAACTAACTTTATATAATACTATTCCAAAAGAAATATGTACAGAGCTTCTAAGCAATATTTCATCCATGTAGAGGAGAGTCATGCAGTATCGACAGTTCTAAGTTTTCTTGTTATTTCTTGGGCTAAAGTCGGTAAAGATTAAAATTAAAAAAATGATTTTGTGACACAAATGGAACTTACTAAAAAGAGGGAAATTAATGTTGTGAACTTCAATAATAAGAATTGAGTATTTGCAAGAGTAAAGAAATTATAATTTAAAGGAAACAAAAAATTGTTATCCAGTACCGACCAGTTACTTGGTAAGCAGATTTTTAAGTCTAAATGATTAATAATGTCAGTATAATGACAATTATCGAAAGGGATGCGAGGTTTGAGTGTGTCTTGTAGGTGTGGGTACTTAAAAAGGGTCCCATTGAAATCACCGACATAGACATTATCGACAGTTTTCACCGACAACAATTCACCGACACCAACTTAATCGACAACAGCTTTGACCGACACCAGACTTGATCGACAACAGCTTTACCCGACATTATTGACCGATAATGACATTAGTCCAATTACTATTCGTCTCATTTGCTTCGTATTTTTCTTTTTTCATAGCTTAGAGTGTAGTAGATTTATGGTAGTGAGAAGAAACACAGGTAAGGATACAGAAAGTATATTGCCAGGTTTATACATCTGCGTATGTTAAATACAAAATGTCATTTTCGAGAAATGAAAAAAGAATAAATACAACATAAATCAATATAACGAAAATGTTAAATCAGGAAAGATAGACTGAAAGAGGAACGCATTCAAGGAATTGTGAATAATCGTCAAGAATATAATATCACAAACTTTTCGCAAGCATTACCTGACAACATTACTTTATAATAAATTGAACATAGTTAACATTGTCGTGATATTGATTTGTCTTGTGTGTATTCTCTTTTCATTTCTCGAAAATAATATTTTGTATTTAACATACGTAGATGTATAAACTTGACAATATACTTTCTGTTCCATTATCCTTAACTGTGTTTTTTCTCACTACCGTAAGTCTATCACACTCTAAGCTATGAAAAAAAAAAAAATACGAAACAAATGAGACGAATAGTAATTCGACTAATGTCATTATCGGTTAATAATGTCGGGTAAAGCTGTTGTCGATCAAGTCTGGTGTCGGTTAAAGCTGTTGTCGATTAAGTCTGGTGTCGGTGAATTGTTGTCGATTAAGTCTGGTGTCGGTGAATTGTTGTCGGTGAAAACAGTGTCGATGAAGTCTGTGTCGGTGATTTCAATGGGACCCGCTTACAAGAGGGCAGAATAGAGCGCATGGTTTGGGGCCAGTCTGTTGGATGGAAGTCGAGTTGCCTGTTGTTGTCATATATTAGTTGTTTGTCGTGCGTTATAATTTAGTCGTTTTGTTTTCCATCGTCTTTTACTGTAATTTCATATTAAATATAGTTTATATTATTATTATTTGTTGTGTGTCGACCGTTTTATTACCCGCACCCTTATATCTTCCCTACAAGACCATCATAAGTATTGATTTTGAGCAAAAACGGATTTCAGAGGATATTGCACAGTTCAAAGAGTACTCGCGCAAGGCACAATTCAATTTTCCTATCGCATATACCACACGGTATATCGAGATTACCTTTTATTTGTGACGCGAACAATCGTTTCATTTTGGGCCATGAAATTTGTAAATCACGTTGAAAGAAATTGAAATAGTATAATACGTATCATATACTTCATAATACAATTAACTAACATTGAAAAATGGAAGAGACTATTGTAAGCATGTGCGCTTTTATCTGGTGCAAAATACACAAATGAGAAGTCATTTGACTACACACGCTGCTATTGTTGTCACGTTTTGCCCCACCATTAATTGGAATAAATAATAGGATATACTTCGAACGATAAAACTATTCCATTGAACGGAAAGTTTTTACGTTTTCTATGGAACTTCCATTCTAGTACAAAATTAATTAAAACGCATTCTGTTGTTTTCTTATCTATACAAGGTGATTCTAGTAATTGGGCTCCATTCACTTGGAACAGAGATATAATCCAGAAAACTTTGAATCGTTAACAAGCACCATCATCCGATTGTATTATTTTTTTCACAAATACATCAGTGCACTTAAAAACTGCAATTACCTTTTTTGTTTTAAATACGTTTAGGTTTTGCAACATTAGAATTTACGTACTACGCGTAAAAAATTTGTCGCACCAAAATATATGAACAATCACCATACAATTGGTACAAAAAGTTGGATCATGATGAAACTTAGTTCACATTACTCCTCCATGACAAGAAATACGTATATCAAATTTCAAGCGAATCTATGCAGAAATAAAAAAGTTATGATAAAATAATGAAGTGCCTGTAAAAATTATTCACACACTGTACAGGAATGTAATAATGATTTAAAAGCTTGGTAATTATTTACTTTTGCGATTCCTCATCGATTTTCATAACCTTCAAAAATGTTGTCAAGATCGTCATTTTAAACAACTTTATCCTGTACACGTTACCGCCGCTCGGCTATAGTTTTTAAGATATTCTCAAAAATATATTCGATACTACATTCACTAGAGTCTAGAGTTATCCTACCATATGCCTTCCGGTTGTATCGCGGGGTAACAATGTAATCGAAACATTGATCTTCCAACTTCAAAAAAAAATTTAATAAATCACGAGATAATACTCAAATGTAACAGTTTTTCAAGGGGATAATTTTATTTTGTAGTCGAGTTGATAAATAATTTCAGACAGCCAGTTGTATACGTATTCGAAATGTACAGCTGAGAATTCAAAATTGTACTGTGTCGAAATATCAATGTAACTGTATATGTAACTCTGCAAAGTTTCGAATCGATATATTCAACAAATTTCTTACTAAAATGTACCAGAGATACCCTGTTTTTTCGTACGTCTACATAGAACCAGAGTTGGGCCAAATTTTATTCGAATAATACACAGTGAAAAGCAGCAGTACCTAAGGGTGTCGTCCTGAGTTTTAAACAGTTAATGAGATTAAATGATTATTCAACAAATATTGATTCATTCATAAAGAAATATTAATTATTATAAAAATTGAAATTTCCACGTTTAAATAAATAAAAATGACTAAATACTTTTTCTTATCATTTATACGTTATTCGAAACTTTTTATCTAGATAATGAGTTTGCCCATTTCTGCATAGAACAACCCCTTTAAAATCAAGCTCTATAGTTACACACAAGAAACGTAAACAGTAACTGATGCCATATGCAACTACTACAGACAGATTTAGTATACCTTCATATACACGTTCGGTATATCGTTCGTTACTTGCACCAAACACTTCTACGGTGAAAAGGTTCGAACAACCCGGCTGAAGCTAGACTTTCCCACGAGAAAATTCAACGTTTTTATAAACTGAAATTTCAATTCTTGAACGACCTATTTTCGTCCCAAGTAAGTGTTTAGACGTGGCTGAGAGTAGACGCCGCTTTATTCTCGGATATCCTGTGTTTACTGTGTTTTTTGATTCGCATATTTCTCGATCCTCTTTAATGTTTCGTTTCACCTCGTTGGATCAACCGTTCCGCAAAGTTTGCAAGTATTCAATACGTCGAAACGTTCCATACATAACATTCAACCTTTATGTATCGTACGTCAACAATATTTCAGACGTTCAAATGCTGAAAGCAACCTTGAAACAGTAATACAATAATCCCTCTGAACGATGAGCGTAGAAGCTATTAAGATAATTAATATGTGGACTATCAGAGTAGTCACCGGTGAACGTAGTACATGAAGTGATCCTTTTCTTTGTTACAAAACACCATAGCAATACCAAGCAATTTTTCATGTAACATATATAAATACGTCACATTTACTTCGAAATGTTATGGCCACAAATATCAGAGGGAGGCGTAATTTTAGTAACTATTCTCCATCTGTGTATATCAAATTTCAAGCCATTACATAAACAAATACAAACACGGCATTTTAAACACACAATATTCCGGCGATGCGATCATAAAACGTTATGTTATAACGCGAAATTGTTACGACTTACTTTGCCGTTCCGCGTGAGAATACGAGTGTCGCTGAAACTGAAGTATCCGATACACGGGGAAAATCGGTTTTGAAGGTTCATTGAGTCTGCATATGTTTGACTGGGAATGTGGTTAAACGGATATAAAATTTACAGGGTGATTCATGAATGTCGATACTTCTGGGGGCAGAATTTACCCGCTAAAGCAGTGGTCGTCGACCTGGTCCCTACCGCCTACGATCAACGGCGATTCAAGCTTTCACGGTGGGCAGTGGAAGTTTTCGTCCGTGGTTACAAATTTTGTTTTTCCTCCATATATCGAATACATTTCTAACAACTTCGCGAGTTTGACCTTCTAACCCTCCAAGTACTGAACCGCGAAGGCTAGTGATGGATCAATTCTGAAAAAGCACCTTAACTATGTCATCGAAGAACGATTTTGTTTAACAAAGATACAGCCCTTTAAAGAAAACCTATATTTTTCAAATGTTTTGTGTACGGTAATATATGTATATATGGTATAATATATATAATCGAAGGTCGTCAACGAACCCTTGTCCTTATGAAGTTAATAATTTAAAAGTTAGATTTATCACCTTATTAACTGAGATTTAATAAGTTTCAGTTTATTAAATTTCAATGAAATTTGGAGACATTCGAAGAAGTTTTCATAAAATTTTCATAATTTTCATTAATTATCTTTATCGAGAAACTAATATCCGTAGTTTTCTTTTCGACTGCGGCTTCTATGCAGTTTTACACCTCATTACGAAATCCGACACTTTGCTAGATAACGAATAGGAAGTGAAAAGGTAGAATATTTGGAAAAACTCACATATGATGGCCTGCACTTTGGCCTTATCTAGCGCAGGTTTCACCGGTCTCTCGGTGGCAGTTCCAGCGCGGCTCCATCGTTGCCCTGTAACCGAGCAGGTGGCTAACTCGGTGGGACTGAACAAAATTGCCGCTAGACCTCGAGTCAATTTTCTGTAATCGCTCCATTTCACAGCCCTCAGTTGCTCCTCGCAAACTGCAATCCCCTCTCCCAAGTGCACCTACCAATCACCATACATATTTGTGAGAAGCTTTTTGAAGATATCCATGTTACGACTGTTCAAAAAAGGGTAGGGGTTATAGCCCGATAAGGGGTCAAAAAGAAGGCTTAGATTGAATTGGGCTTGTGATGTGCTGTTAAATAGCTTATCAAGAAAAAACAATCTCTACCAATTTACAACCCCCTATCTCGGCCAGGAGGGTAGTAACGGGGAAAATCCGGATTATTGGATTTTCCTCTATTTCATCTATTAAATGACATGAAAAAATTCTGTAAAAAATCTGAGGGTGACCGGGACACGTGTTAGAGAATTTTTCCGATGTTTTAGATGGGACCCCTAATTATAACAAATTTACAATGTTAAAAAGTGATGAAAAATACAGTTTTCTTACTGAAGTTTGAAAGTGACTAGATTTATACAATTAGAGAAATGATATGTTATCAGAAGTATTATCCTAAATTTTTGTCAGATTTCTTGGTATAGTGCACTATAGTTGCAAAGACCAAAAACAGATTTTTTCGACGATTTTTCGTTGAAGAAGTAATATTTTTAATTTTTGTATTTCTTCTATTACGTAAGTATTTTACACTATTTTAAATATTTCTACACCTAGCAACTTATTACGTTATGATTACTAAATTGAAACTATGCTGTATCCCTCATATTCTAAAGTTTTACCCTACTCCCAAGAGCACCATCGGTACAGCGGATAAATGTTCTACCACGGAATGGCTGCGAAGTTTTTTAACGTACGTTTGATCCGCACATACGAATATTTTTGTGTTTTCTTAATTTATTTGTATAAAAGTAAAACTTCTTATAAGTTACGAAATATGCGTGAAATACGATATCACGTACAAGTATAAACATATAAGTACAAAAGTGGAAAATTGTTTTTGTTTTCATATTTCAATAAACTATTGATAAATGTACAGTTTTTGAATACAATGATCTCGTCTATATCTGTTACGGTTAAGAATTTGTATGTAAAATAACAATGAAATCATTTTATTTATAAATGACGAGTCGTAGGCAATTTTTTTTATGTTCTGGATAGTGTAATAGACCCGGGTTACCTTGAAATCACCGACAATATTTTCATCGACACTGTTTAATGACACCGAATTTCATCGACAATGTTTATTCCTCGATACGTTGGAATCATCGACAATATTTCCATATACACCGTGTATACCATGGACCTGAAGGACGGTGCATAAAGTACACTTATTGACGGGGAAGGGAAAAACTGAGAGCAGCCGCGAGGGAGCTGTTCAACCGCCATGAGAGGGACGACTAATAGTGCCATCTATGCCGTACCAATTTCTCGCGGAACAGTGTTTAAATTTGATCATTCGTGCTTAATACGTTGTACAATGCACTTCGGCATTTTCGAGATCGATTATCGACTACTAATAATTTACATTTTTATAACAATTTTTCGCCTTCAAATATAATATTTTCATTACTTTACTTAGAACTACAATAATATACATAACTATACACGTGAGTTTCTGTCCAATGGTTTCACACAATAACGTCACCAGGATCATCACAAAGGATGCCATAGAGGACGCCATTTTTAATAATTATACTTGGCTGTAGAGGACACCACCAGTAGTCCCTCTCATGACGGTCGAAAACCGATCCCCCTTCCGTCTTTCGGCCTGCCTCCGCAGAACTATCCACAGTCTTTCCTAAGGACAGTACCTAAAGGACAGTACTTTGTTCTGCGGGGGTGTGCCGAAAGACGGAAAGGGAATTAACCGTCAGTCATCTTGGGAGGCTAAATTGGTAGTGCACTTTGCAGGCGAGTTTAATTATTAATACTAGCGTGGCTTGGCGTCCTTGGCGTGTCTTGGAGTACATTTGATTTATTTATAAATCTAATTATAAGAATGCCATCTTGCATTGTGAAATAACTGTATAATCATAGAATACACCTTAGAAAATGTATCATACAACAATATATGTTAAAGTAAGATACCACCATATGTCTAAACAAAGTGAACATACTTCACACAGTAAAAGATCCTATTTAATAAACTTATCTCGTTTTCTGATCACTAAATTTATTGTGTTATTATTGGATATTGTTATTATAGGACCATAATTCTGTGATGATATATAGGTACTGTAATTATATAAATCTAGGGTTTTTAAGATTTCAATAAGAAAAAACACTTTCCATGATTTCTGCGTTTTTGATATTTGACGACTAGGATTATGAACCAAAAAATAGCAAAAAATTCTCTAACACGTGCCTCGGTAAATACCATCGGACAGGCACAGACGAACACGATATCAGATTTTTACGGAATTTTCGCACGTCGCTAAATAGGGAAAATAGAGGAAAAAACGCATAATCAGAATTTTTCCTATTATTCCTCTGAAATAAATGACCCTCCTGGTCGAGACAGAGGGTTGAAACTTGGTACACATAGTTCTTTCTAGGTAAGCTATCAAATGGTATATCACAAGTCCAAATCGGCCTAAGGGCACTTTTCACTTCCTTTATCCGGCTATACCCTTCATCCATAAGGAGGACAAATACGACTATATCCTAACTTTTTTTAAATTTTTAGATTGTGCCCTGCTATTATAAAATTGCATTTCATAAAAACAATTACGAAATAAATGGTTACAAAATTTTTGTTGAATTAAAATAATTTTTATTAGGTACTGTTAGGTCTCCACTAAAGTCACCCACAAAGTTCATATTGATCAGTTTCTTAGTACAACAATTTAATGAAAAAAGGCTGACACTATAGTTTAAATAGCTGTAAAATCAACAGTTCTTAAAATTTTGAAAAATCTTTCGTGATACGTTTATATAACACTAAAAACTACAACATATACAAGTTTCAACAAAATCTGAAACGTTACTCCAGAAAGTGTCCGACTTCGCGTGAAATGACACTCTACATTGGATTTTTGATAGATTGCCGCGCGAGGCACTTCCCCTCCTAACGCACTTTCACGCACACAAATTCGCTCACTCAACATGTTGCATATGCCCTCTCTACTAGCACGATCCAGCTCCTATGCAGGCATTGTGGCAGGTCTGGGTTAGGTTATAATCTCGACGCGTTAGAGGGGAGCGCCGGGAAGGGTCCGCGAAGACATCACGGCGCCCCCCATGCGTCACGTCTGCGAGGCAGCTCCTTCCTCGGGGGCTGGGTTGCACATGGCACGCCCCTCCCCCAGAACTTCTTCGTTATCCGACAGTGTCGGGGGGCCACGCCCCGACAACGCTCCTCCTCTGGGCCGCCTATTGCAGGCGGAACGTGCCTCCACACGTCTCGCCCGCGGCCCTGGCAGCTGCCAACGTGCTCGGTGGAGGCTGAGGCTCCCTCCTACACTTTGTTAGCAGCTGCCTTACCCAGAGGGGAGAAACCCCTTTGCGATGATGGGGAGGGAGGGGTGTAGGAATCACTTGTTGCAGAAGGAGGCTAATGCGTTCCACGACCTATCGCTATCGAGTATCGCTCTGATAACTCTCGACAACAAGAGGTCCCGCCCCACCTCCCCCTTCAGGACACGGCGCTCTTCTGCCCACGCTAGACAGTACCCCAGCATGTGCTGCGCCGTGTACTGTGCCTCCCGACAGTGGTGGCACTTCACCATCGGTTCCTTCCCAATGCAGCACAGATACTCACCGAAACACTCATGATCAGTGAGCAACTGTGTCACACGGTAGGTGAGCCTTCATTAGTTTCTGTCCAGCCAAGCTTCTAGGCTTGGCAGAACAGCCTCGACCACGCGCTTGGAGGAAATGTCAGGTTCGGATAACCAGGCCTTCCATCTATCCAGCACGCAGGCTGGAGCCCGGCGTTTCACATCTTGGACCGCCCCCTCCGGCGGGACCATTTCCTCCAGGCTGGGGGCGGAGCTATGATATGACGGCAGAACTTAGCACATAGGGGCACTCGATCATTGCCGATTCCGAGAATTTATCAAGAATCCACTGTATCAAGAGAACGGAAATACCCAAAAACTCTAAAAGCTGATTTCGTCCCTTCAGAGTAAATTTTGGCAGAAAAAATTGCTCTTAGCATACTTTGCTAGGTATCTGCAAAAATTGATGCATTTCGGGTGTCCTTTTCCCTTTGATCGTTGTTTAAGCGCGTTTAAATATTTATAATGCAATAACAATGTATACCATTTTATTCGGGGGAATTCGTAGAGTAATTTGACGTAACACTCAACCGAATAACTATCACCGTTTGATCACAAAAATGTTCAAATTTGAAAATTCGCATTCTCTCTCAAAATCAAATTTCTCGAAAACTGAAGGTACTGGTGGATAATTGTTTCCAGCTACGTATTCAGAACAGAAAGAACTATAAGAAACGGTTACTGAATGTTAAAAGTACAAAAAAATGTTCAAATTTGTTAAACCGTGTTATTACTATCATCACGTGCAAAAAGAAGAATTGACAAAAGTGCGGCGTTAAATAGGTGGAGGGAATATAATAGTTTTGCAGATATTGGCTACGATGGAAAGACTGACATGGTATTCGTTGAAGGCCAAATGACACATAAATATGCTATCATTTTACCCAGGAGTGTATGTTAGAATAAAATATTCTCAAAGCAAAATTAGGTACATAAGGTGGTCCAGGCAACCAAGGTAAAAGTTACTGCTCTTTTTTTGTTGTAATTAGAAACATACATAAAGACTTGTTTACACGTTCGAGTAATTTGCGCACACTGAATTGTCCATGCAAAGGGTACAGTCGGATAAGGAGGTAAAATGTGCCTTTAGACCGATTTGGACTTACAGTATACCATTCGATAGCTTTCCCAGGACAAACTATGTGTAGTTTCAACTCTCTATTCAGGCCAGTCCAACATGTGGCCCGCGGGTAAAAATCAAATCGCGCCCCTACCAGCTTGCTCTTTCAGCCGAGAGGAATGTCCCCCCTCCATATCTACAAGCAGCCCAACGAGATAGTGGGTGGAAGATTTTTGGAGATTTCAAGGTCACCTCTATTCTGTTAGTCATCTATCGGGCGCAATATGTTTTAAACGCGCAATAGGTTCAAACAAAATGTTCCTGGGAGACACAATTCATAATAAGGGGTTTACTTATAATTAAGGGAAAAGTCTAAGCAGTAGACTGATATAAAAGAAGAATGCAGAAAAGCATATGGAACGATAATTATCGTAATTATAATCGGTGAAGAAGTGATTAATCCCTATGTATAACTTTTCCCTCTAATATTCTTATAAGTGGTTTAAAATTTGTGGTTGCCTTTAAAATAAATACTCTATAGATATTTATAATAGATTAAATAGTATTCCCACGTTCCATTGGGTGCCTTTCTCGTATTGTATCTCAAAATTATTAAAGAATGTAAAACTTATATGTTCCTAGCATCATAATATTCGTGAAAGCTGAACAACCATGCCAATAAATGGATGGTTTATGTTAAAAATGGAAAAATTACTCCAAATTAAAGTTCAGCGAATGATGATGCTGATGAAGATGAAAGACGTAAAAGAGATAAGAAATTTACCACGCCATCAGAGGAGGCTTCCTCGAAACCACGAAAAGCAGACATCGCAGCGGGAGGTGTAGTCCTCATATCCAAGGGTAGCCATTCACTCCTAGAGGGTGAGTTACCCTGCACAGATGGGGATCCATGCTTTCCACCTCTCGTGCCCAGTCGCGGCCTGCCGCGACGTACCCTCCGACCTAAACAAGTGTTTTCATACAATCAACGCCTTTTGGTTATTGTGTTTCTCTTCATACTTAAATTATCTATTAACGAATATTTCGTGACGCTCACGCGGATAAATAAATGTAAAATGAAATATTTGGTCAGTGCAAAAGTTTTGATGGGTTTTGCTCCAGATGAGTAGACTAATAATGAATTTAATAACAACTTAATAACAATTTAATTAAATACGTAATGATTCTTTTGTAAGAAAAGTATTGTCAATAGAAATTTTTATTTCAATAAACAGATTTTCTACATTTTATTATTCGGTGGAGTTATATAATTAAATTACAGTGGATTCTTGATATGTTGCCCCTCGATATTTTGCCGCGCGAAGCACAATCCATGCACACGTACTTTTACGCACACAAATTCGCTCACTTAAACGAATTAGTTAAGTGTTAGTTACTCACTTTTCGAACTTAGCATGGAGAGGGCTCTCGATACATTGCCGATTGCCGTATCCTCGACCGCGGCAATATATCAAGAGTCCACTGTGTATGAATCAACATTAGGGCTATTGATTTAAACTCGGTATCTGAGATATCCGAATATATCAGACAGTCGAGAATCTAGATTTGGGAATCGATAGTTTCTTGACCATTTTCGATCGATATCGGCAATGAACGAAATAAACTGTGACAAACTAAAAATGATATTACTTGCATCCTACGATTACATTTGAATATCTTTCGATAATAAAAACGCAAGCAAATGTTATTACCATGTGAACAAATTTCAATACACATATTTAATGTTTTTTTCTATACATTAAATGTATAGCTTGTCACAGAAATATTCGGACTAGGGCTGTTACTGCCCGACCCATTGGGCACGCAGGTACTTGAAAGATACTCGGGAGAATGAAAAATATTCGAATATGTTTCACCCGGCTACCCCACCCGTGTTATTACCCGGGTAATTGCAATGTTTCGAGTCATTTCTATCTTCATGTAAGGTAGTAAAACTATGAAAAAATTAATTATTTTTAATCAGACGTCTTCAATTTTATATAAAAATACAACGATCAGGTGATCATCTAATGACCGTCGGGCAAACATGGAATACTTTCTGACGTTTTTGCCACCGTTATAGGTTAGAATAATATTTATATTTTTGTTAATAGCTATAATACAAGATTACTAATCGCGATGAGGAAAATAAAAGATCTTGTGAACAAAATTTTTCCAAAATTACATCTGAGGTAAATAGAAAAGTAAGCACATAAAAATGCAACTTTTGCTCTCAAAACTACTCGTACCATATCATAAGGATATAAAACAAGCTACATCAAGTTTATAATGCAGTCAATCAAATTGAAAAAGCTACCAGTCTTTCTTTAGAATGTGATTTATGATCCAACTTCGTATTAAATTTCATATTAAATACTCCTCGACCTGTATTCTTTAAAAACATTGAGGTGAAAGATAATGTTGAAAATCCAGAATACTTAACAATAATAACAATAATAAACAAAGCAATTTGGAATATGTTGAATAACAAGTACGCTGAAAAGTATAGGGTTGGCCAAAAAGTTCGTTCGGTTTTTAAGTGAAAATAAAGGACACATTTTTCATTTCCACCAATAACTTTATTGAATAACATATTCACCGTTTTGGTCCACTGCCTCCTATCACCTTTCATCAAGGCAACTTCACAACTCCATGTTCCTAACCACTTTTATCTTTTTGAGCCAAGAACTGTGCCATTTGCAGTCTTCTAGGCAATTAAAGTTTTTCCCACTAACAGAATGTTGTAAAGATCGAAATAAATCCGAAGTCCGAAGGTGCAATGTCTGGTGAATACGGCGGATGATTCAACACTTTCCAGCCAAGTTGTAACAGTTTTTGCGTGATCCTCAAAGAAACATGCGGTTTTGCGTTATCGTGATGGAAGATTATGCGTTTTCTGTTGACTTGCTGTTATTATTATTTTGTTACATTATCACGTTGTACATATGTCTCTCACATAATCAGGTATGTTGAATAAAGCATATTATTTTTTATAAAAATTATGGAAAATCTAAAAGGAAATTAAAATTTTTTAGACTAATCTAAGTGTATTTACGTAATATTTTAAAGGGTGAAACTTCAGGCTAAAACTTCACTTTTTACAATGAGTCGAGGTAAGCTACTGTACTGTTTGTTCACGAAATTATAATAGTTCAAAAATCGATAATATTTTGATCAAGATTAAGTGATCTTTTAATTTTGACGCGTAGTCTATATTTATAATTTCGTCTAGTTACTATACCAAGGGTGGATTCTTCGATCTTTGGCAGATTTTTCGTAGTTTGGCTCAATTTAATGAACTTTGCTAAGTTTTTGTTAAAATTGGATGTGTTGATGTGCTTGATGTAACTAATTAAAAGATAAGTGATAACATATCTAAAATAGTAAGCCGAATCAAGGAACGTTGGGATAAAAATTGTAGACAGCGAGACTATTTTTTAAATAGATTGAATACTGGCTTCAAGGGGAAGATTTTGTTTTATTTGAAGGTCCACTTGATCTTAATAAAATTCCTTCAACAGCAAGCTCTTGTTCTGGTGGGATACCAGTTAAATCTTTAGACGAATGTTCTTATGGAAAAACGTAAAGTGACGAAGATTATAGAAGAAAATTCTGCCAATAAAATCATTTTTACTGCAGAAATAGCTTTACGTTCAGAAGACCAAAATGCTGCTAATCTGCTTAGCAACGCGGAATGTTTTGCCTTCCATTGTAGTTTGTCTTAAGTTATATTTTTTTGTCTATTTTTAATTATTTATTGATTATTATGTACTTTCCTGTTTATTTTATTTTATCTTATAGGTAAAGTCCAATACAGTAATTTTGTTTCTTTCTTTCATTTAATTAGTCATATTTTTTTGTTATTAATATTTTTAGTGAGATAATAAACTGTGATACGGAACAGAGTCGTTTTCTAACGATTAAAATCCCATATAAACTCAATATGTACCGCGAAAAAATAGTTTTGTCCAGGCGCACTCTGTGCACTGCTTTTGAACAGCCGCCATTTTGTCGTAAATTAATTTTTCAAGATAATGAACGATCGGGCACTAGATAATTTCATCTATTAACTAAATTCGCCCGGATTTTTTATTTCAGATACGCGAGGTCGAAGTTACAATGGTCACCGCAAAACGCCCAAAATAAAAACGCCGCCTGGAGATCGCTGATATTTCCCCTATTTATTCATATTTTGCATTGAGGAAATTACTATAAGCACTTTGAAATGTACACTTTCGAATACAATGACGTATATTTAAAAAAATCTTCAAGTTTTTTAGCAGGATCGACGAGTCACACTCGACGAAATTCTCCAACGTTTACCCCCCAATATCGAAGTGAGTCGTGCTTCAGTTGGGAGAATCGTGTCCCGTGATATTCAATACCAATAGGTCTGTGCGAGATGGATTCCGCGATTATTGTCACATGCACACAAAGAACGACGGATGGCTGCTACACGAAAATTCGTTGGACTGTTTGAATCGGAAGAAGACATTCTTTTTTTTGTCGGATTGTCACAGGTGACGAAATTTGGGTGCATTATACAACATCTGAGACAAAGCGACAGAGCATGGTCTGGAAAAAAAACAGAGGAATGTACCCCTCAAAAAAGTCAAGGTGGAATGCTTGGCAGGAAAATTAATGGCAACAGTTTTTTGGGACACTAAAGGTGTGTTGCTGGTTAACTACCTATCACAAGGGACCACCATCAACGCAGACAGGTATTGTGGAGTTTTGAAGAAACTTCGTTTCGCGATAAAGCGGAAACGCCCTGGTTTATTGAACAAAAAAGTGTTGTTGCTTTATGACAATGCTCGTCCTCATGCTGCTTAGAAATCAAAAGACTAGCTGTCATAATTCCGATGGGAGGTTTTCGACCATCCACCGTACTACTCTCCAGACTCTGAAGATCGCCCTAGGAGGTCAACACTTCGAGACGGATGATGAAGTCAAAACGGTGGTTGGAGCCTGGGTAGAAAAACTGGGCACTTTGTGATACGACGAAGGTATAAAAAAAAACTGTTGCCACGGTACCAAAAATGCATTGAGCGCAATGGCGATTATGTAGAAAAGTAATATGACGTTACTGAGTGTAAATAAATTTGTGTTTGAGTTTTCGATGCGTTTTTCGATTTTTGCTTACCTGGATAAACTTACTTTTGAGACGACCCTCGTATAAAACATATTCTGCTTTTATCTAATAACGCATGATAATTTCAATAGTGCGAATCGTTTAGTGAACGTGTTAAACATGGTTTTAATTTTTTATGAAATAAATTGTTCGTGAACCAATAAATTGCATAGACTACTTGAAACAGATTTCAATTATTAAAACTTCTAACTTTTATCAAATTAGTTGAGGTGCTACTTGTTAAGAAAAAAATAAAGGGCCATCTGGAAAACATCGCGACTCTATACGAAAAATTTTGAATAAACACTATATATACCTACTTTTGTGGTTTAATTGAAAGAACGACATTTTATATGCACCAATCGAATACTAGAGAAGTACTTGAAACTAATTTTTCTTTTCTGTAATACTTAAAAAGTTTGATATAACAATATTGTATGGAAAATGTAATGGTACTGTTTGTGGGTTCTCCCATAAAATATATATTTACATTCTAAAACCATTACGAAGTTCATAGAAAAGTCATGAAAATGGTTACTGTTTGATATGTGCGTTTTAACAAATAAAATTACGCAATGAATTTTTATATTTCTTATTAATGAAGGCGACGTTAGCGTCAATTGAAAACTTGTTCACAGATACCTGTCACCTTTCGATACGCATAACGTACACAGATTTCACGATGAAGAAACTTCAAAATGTCACAAATCGAATAAAAAAAAACATGGTCATTTATTTTCACAATTTTTGGCTTAAACAGTATATAAATCGAAGAATCGAATAAAATAGGAACCTAACGCAACAACGCAAAATGATTGAATGTTCTATCATGATGAAACGAAATCTCATAAACACTTGAAACTAATCCAGTATAAATATTCTGTGTTCAAATGATCGTTCATCGATGAGATGTTTGATTAAGTATCGCGATAAGACATTATCTTAATTAACAAATCTATTAACGGAACGATTAATTTGTCAGCTAAGCGGCCTAGTGAGCGATCAGAAAAGGAACTTTATTTAAAAACGTCTGAACCATTTGCAGTCCGGAGAATTTACATGATTTTTAATTTAACAATAAATAATTAACATTCGGCAAGAATTGACTCGATATTTTCACGAGATGATAAACACTGATTAAAATAAGAATTAATTCAGTGACTTTTAATATAGACGCTTTCTTTTTGCTTCGTGTAATTTTGATTTAGTCACCATTTAATCATTTATTGTTTACAGTTCGATTATAATAAGAATTGAAATTTCACATAAATTCATCAATTTACAATAATGCACAAAACTATTTAATCTGCGGATGCAAAAGGTTTACAATGTTTTCTGTCCTGTTGTTATTGCGAAAGTCAATCTGAACAGATAATTGCTCATTCTGATTATTCATACCTTTTCAGCTGCTGCTTAAAGTTGCAAGGTATACATAAAATTTTCCAAAATTTCGTTTTTCATTAATAACAACAGGTAACCAATTTGTTTCACTTTTGTGTAAATATTAATCATACATTTTATTTGAAGTAAAATTGCATGTAAGTGGACAAAATCACGACAGTTTATACTTAAAACTGCAATGTGAATAGAAATAATTCTGTTTGTAACGTAAATAATATTTATTTACTATTCATCACTTGTGTATTATTAAATTGGATAGAAATTATTTCAATGTTACCATTATGGATAATGATACATTTTTAACTCTTAGACAAGTACATTAATTTGTCCACTTACAAAAATACATTTTTCTATCGTATTCTTATACCTGCTATTAACTGACAATTTATCGATGAAACATTTAAATATTAAAGAAAAATTAGAATTATCTGTCCAGAAATCGTTCTAATCGTAAGTACAAAATCTTATTACCATTTGTTATCGTCGACATTAATGTTCCTTCACGCAGCAAAGAAAAAATGACAGAAAGCGATTATTCAGTCGTTCGTGTGAATAATTATGAATTATTATTATTTTGTATATATACGCTATGTCACTCGGGACAGTATATAATAATAGGTCCTACTAAATAAATTCACTTTGAGATTAAAGCGAGAAAAATTTCTACGTCAGAAGCGAGAAAATTCGAAGAAAATCCACCCGAAGTGTTTCCCTTCTATTGTATATACATGCGAACTTTCGTTGACAATGCGAAAATATGCCGAAAACTTCAATCCCGTTCCCATTTTTTCTTTCGTCGTTTTTTGTTCACTCCTGGTAGAAATTTCGGAAATAATTTTAATTAAAGTTTCTGCGCCTAATTTATGGACTTCTTCCCTTTATTTCAAGTAACTACTGGAAAATTCACTTCGTAGATTTTTTGCACAAAAAAATCCCAGACATCTCACAGACGACAAATTTTTTTTATTTCTTTTCAGGTTTTTCCGACCCGTTATCGATTCAAGAATATCTACGCGATATTTCGTATACTTTTATTAAATGTCGAAAAGATTGTGCACAAGTGTCTTTAGAAAATTATGAATAAACATTTCTCGCGCACTTGCATCAGACATTTTAATTAATTTTAAGATTTTTTTATTTTGCAAAAAATCTAGAAGTCTGCTTTTTCTTCCAACTGGCGGTAAAAATTCTATAATCTAATTCTCGTGTTTTTGTTTTTTGTAAAAATGTTTCAATCTAATGTGTGTAATCTACTGCAATGATCCTCGAATATGATATTTGCAATAACTCCCGATAACCTGTCATACACTTGTGAACTCAACGTCGGCTAAAACTTTTTCGCCCCAAATGGTTACTTGTAAGAACTATTGCAATCCTAATCTTCTTCAGATTCTCTGCAAAAATTTCAAAACGCAATGTTCTCAAGTGTTTCGTGAAAAGCGTAAAGTTTTCGAGTTCGTAAATTTCGCAGAAATTTTTCACAACGTTCGAATTTTTATTCGTCGCAAATACTTCTTTAAGGATTCCTTGTTTCCGTGATAATTGTACTGTTTCTCTGCCGATTCTCTTGTAAAACATTCAGAGGGCAAAGTATGCCACTAGTCGAAACTCGAAAACCTACCCCCGTCTTTTATCTAAAAATCATTACTCCATAAATGGTAATCTTCCATTATACGCATATACGTATGTTTCTTTGCAAAAGATTCTGAAGACGGATAGCTCCTGTTTGCTACAGAGATCTTCTGGCTAATCTAATAGACGAGTGCAGAAGTTCTGTTGGTCTTGGGTATTAATCTATAACAACTCCTTTAACATTTTTGTGCCTTATCTGTGTATCTATATATTCTTTTTGTGTATTCGTCTCTAATCTTGCTCCTTATATTAATTTCATTGAAAAATGTTTGGCTATTTAAACTGTTTTGTAATGACACAAAGTCGTGGAAATAATATAACGCACATGATAAAGCCTATGCTAATATTTTTACTGTTTTTCAAAAATATTCATATTTTCTTTATTAACACCAAGTTTACGGACATTTCTTATACACCTATCTCTACAGACACGCGTCCACGAAATCGCAGATTTTCCTTAAAAAACAACTTAATGAATACTCAATTTACGATCACGTCAAATTGACGCGCATCCGTAGAGATACGTATTTCACATAGAGAATTTCGGGATTCGAAGGCATTCGAAATGCGTCGAAATGACGAGTCCCGTAAACCTAAGTGTTAAATCAAACTTATTTCGAATTTTTCAAAGAGCGTTAAAACACAGACAAGTATACAATAATTGTTACAGTAAATGTATATGTTCGAAATCCGAAAAAAAAAAAAAAAAAAAATGTTAAGCGTCTTTTGCCAATGGAATGCAAATAATGAGAGAAAGTTGAAGGAAGTTCGTAAAATTACATAGAGAATACATGCATACGTAAGTAATTAATAAAAATGTTAAATGTAGTTATTATGTTTTATTCCACAAAACCGAGAAACTTTCAGGCTCGCTAAATATAAAAATCTTGTAAGAGATCTATCCATTTTCTGAGCGAATATTTCAGGATACTGCAACTACAATTATCCCAAATGGTTAGAAAAAGAATGTACAGGAGGAATGTTCTGTATTGTGATTTTTTCTATTGTGAACGAAGATTTGTAATAATATTCGATCGACCATCGGAAACTCTTAACGGTCACAATCTTCTGAATTCTTTGCGAAAAATTCTGAAGAATAATGGAGAAAATTTTTTGCAAAAATCTCGAGTCGTTCGAATTCATATAAAAAGTTCGACGATCGACGGTCCACGAAAGATACGTCCTGCGACGATCGTCAAGTTAGAATTTCCGTTTCAAGCTGGAATTTCGACAACACGCTTTTTGCAAAAAAAAAGTGATTTCCTAAAATAGATTTGCAAAACGTGTTGGAATTTATCACCTTGGATTCTCGTTCGGCGAATGTTTTATCTCACTGAAATTCGCAACCGGACTCTTATATAACGCAGAAAGCAATAATTTACAGCTCGATAATTTATGTTACCTTTAGATAAATATTAATAGATAGATACCTTACTAGTAGTGCTTACTTCATAGTAAAATGGTTCGTATTCATTTTCCCTTTCAAACGTATAATATCCAAAGACTTGTTCGAATAAATAAACATAAAAATGATAATTAAAAAAGACAATAGTATATACACGTACACCTCAAATGATTTTCGAAAGAATACATGTTTTTTCTTTGCAAAACAGAATTTCTTAGTGTTATCAACAATAATCATTTATTGCCTATTCATTGTTACTGTAACTGAAACAGCTTTCACAAGCTTGACAAAATTAAATTATTTACTGGAACAGTTCCTGAGAATCATGATTCAACGATTTAGAAATAACGAAATTATTATTATTCTTCATACTTTATCAATTTAAAACTAAATGCGAGTAAATGAAACATTTCAGGCAGCGTTCGAAAATACTACTTTTACTTGGAAATCTGTCTCAATGACTTTTGATATTGTCGACTAGTTACTTGAGCTTAATTATTAATTTATTTGGAAAAATTTCGATGAGAACCAAACGTACTTAAAACATACCAATTGATAATTACTATTTGACTAATAACGCGGACATTAGCGTGTTGATACCCCTTTAAGCATATAATTAATATATAATTGCTCATCGATCAGTTACCAGATTAATCGACAGTTGTAACTTATAACGTTTCACTCGACTATTTCGATTTATTTGTTGTTATAAAAACTCAATGAAATTCAATGATAAATTGAATATATAAAAGTACAAAAAACCTAACACAATCGTAAATAAAACTTCAGTAATTATCTGGTTCCATATGAACGCCGATCAATGATTTGTAACCGTATGTAAACGATAAATGATCAAAAAAAAAACATTGAATCTTTATAGAAGATTGCATTAATAGACTGGAAAAAAAAGAGACATACAAAGATTATAGAAAATTGCACGAAAATTGCATACACCCCTATGGATTTTTAATACTGATGAACTAACTACACTTACGTTCAAGAGATTGCACTATCGATTACTGCACCTTTACAATTATAAAAATCACTATTAAAAAATATAGTGAAATACTGGTCGTTTGAATACACTATCGAGTAGAAAATCCCCTTTTATATTAGACACAAAACTGTGGGACATAGATATCAAAGGAGAAAGAGAGAAGGAGCCTATGTGAAAGAGAGAAAGATAGACAGAGATAGAGAGAGATAAAGAGAGAGAACTAAGAAACATTAGATTAACTTGAAATACAATTTGCGAATTCTTCGGTCGCAATTTCAGTGAAGTATATCTCGATAATATATACTCTTCTCATTCACGGAGCACGTTTTCGTATTATAAAAATTTGTCCTTTCGTTTAGTATCACTCATTCGAAACGATATTAAAATTATTTTTCCTTCTACAGACGGTGTCAGCAGTTCGAAAACTTATCAGTACGAATACAATTACGCTTTGCCTTCATCACATACGCTATTTCACATCATTTAATGTTCTATCTACTAGTACAAAATGCTAGCGCTTCTTTTCCATGATAACACATTCGAGCCGGTAATTTTTCGGTAAGCCGGTATTTATTACAAGAAAATGGTTTTAATTTTCGTGACGCCATCATCGTTAACAATTATCTTTCTTACTTTTAATCATTTTATAATTTTACATACGTTCACTTACCGACCAAAGTTATATTTAATATAAAAAGAAAACGTAGGTAATATATTTTATTTTAATCACTTGCATATGGAATTGTTTAAATAATATGGAAGGTACGTATACTGTTTACTCGGGAAAAACATAAATTGTGTGACATGGTCATTCATTAGATATACATAAATACGAGTAACAGATATGATGTTCGTAAAAAGGGATTTGTTTCCGAATTTCTGTCGGTGAGTGTACATTTTAATGTAATAGAAAATGATAAAATAATACGTTCACCCACCGCCGGTGAGCTGTGTCTATTCTGGTTCTTTATCAATTATTAGTAGGATAGCCTACTTGTACTAAGATGGATATTTTGGGCCATGCTGTTTACAAAATTTGTCATTAACTAGAGAATTATTCTGTCGCTGTACAAACCAAAAGCTGTGGAGACACACACACCCAGACGTAGCGACACAACGATTCTTCAGGTATAATAGGAATGCCAACCGGCGGATCAGGCCAGGGTACAAAACTGTCGTACAGTCTTCCACCAATCGGTCGTACCTTCATGAATGTGTTACGAGAAACAATTTTCCTAGCAGAAATTTCGATGGTAGTAAACGTAAATATAAAACATCATCAGATTTTATTCGCAGACGATTCAGAATGTTCTAGCGTTTTCGACACCGTGCAGAAATCATTGAAAATTTTTCAAACCACTTTGCAGAACTGCACTCTTGACTAGATTTCATTCTTATGAGTAGCGATAAAATCTAGTTTCCATCTCTTCGAAATGGAAAAATTAAAGTATTCCGAACGAGAAACCAATCTCCTCTTTCGATTACCCCTAATTCTAGTACTACAGTTAATTGCTAGCTCTCGAGTACATAAATCGCTGTAATTTACAATATATACAACAAATGATCAAATGCACTTCCCTTAAATATAAGAGAGGACAATGGGGGGGGGGGGGGGGGGGGAGGAGGAAAGGAAATCGAAAATTTCGTCGAAAAATTCGTTCAAATGCATCGTAAGGATTACTTTCAGTGTTCGCGTTCTGAATAAATAATAATAAAAATAAATAACAGGTAATACGGGAATGTTAATATCCGTAGCTACTCGTCGAATGTATGTTTTCGTTCTTTTTGTTTGTTCGACTGATTAAAGAGAAGATAGTTGAATCGAAAATCAGAAAGTTTATGAAACCTTTTTCATTTCGATCTTATTAAAGTCTCTAAAGTTCGGCAGTCCATTCTCAGTTTAAGAATGTTCATTGCCTCTCTAAATTTTTCATCAGAGGTCCTACACTTATCGTTTAAAAGCCTCCAAGTTTAGTCATTTTAATTGCACAAACTGTCTCACTTTCTAATCCATCGCATTTCAATATGTCCCACACGTTTTTCGTGTTTACTCCTTAAACATGACGAAGTGTTTCAACTTTCCAATTTTCAAATCTCCCACCGGTTAAAAATAAAAGAACATATGTAAGAGAATAAGACAAGAGGAGTAGGGGACCTTAAAGATTTTGCGAAAAGGTGCTTTCTCCTAACTGAGACATTTCCTAGACGATGAATTTTTTGCTTGAACATTTTACTCTTGCTGTTAGTCAGTTGATTATTCGGCGGTTTTGGTTGGAGAAATGGAAAAACTGTATACTCTGTTGGAATGTATCAATCAATCAATGAATCAATCAACTAATCGGCTGATCGGTATATCACTTTTAATGCCCAGCGAAAGATTGCAAGTTAGAAAAATGGTATCCCTGTAACTGTCTTTGTTTCGTTTTCTTCTGCTTCGAATCCCGCTTTAATGCGGTTCTTTGCTTTACCCTTTCTATTTCTCTACCATTGCGGCTCGCTGTTGATTTTGGTTACTGTGTGATATATGTGTGTATGTATATGTATATGAATCTCGGTCCGTGAATCCAATCGATCGATTCCAGTGGAAACTAATAAATTATTAGTTATTAGTAATAACTGAAGTAAGTAACGAATAGAATAACAATTGTATTTACATAACTGTAAATAATTCATGTAAACAAAGATTCTGGAAAATATCAGAAGCATTAGAAATTTCTATTAAAGTACTGTAGATACACACACGTTAATTACTCGAAATGGAGAACTACTGTTAATCGATTAGATTATCTCAAATTAATAAATCGGTTTTCTTTAAGTATAAGATTATTATTTTTACTGTATTCAAACAATAAGGTGAGAAAAGATACAAATTAAAATTTGTCTCCTGTAACGTTCCGACTTTGTTCAAATTTTGGGAACGAATAAAAATGTCTGTATGAATTTTTTAAACGAACTATAGTCCAGAATAAGATAAGCCTTAGAGTTTCGCATAATAAAATGTAATCAAATCATTTAAATTGTATTGACAAAACATGAGCCTGATTTTAAAGAAACTCGAACGTTTGCAAGTAAAACTGTAGATTAAAATCGAGAAAGGATCAACGAACC
The DNA here is from genome assembly GCF_001272555.1 of Dufourea novaeangliae. Lineage (NCBI taxonomy): Eukaryota > Metazoa > Arthropoda > Insecta > Hymenoptera > Halictidae > Dufourea > Dufourea novaeangliae. The sequence goes on along the minus strand of NW_015374046.1, from coordinate 1,528,356 downwards.
GAGGTTTGCAACAGGCTGTCTGTACAACAATCTTAATAACATGATATGCAACATTTATATTCTAATCTTAGATTGAGTAAAAACTATGCGCTGGGCACGAAGCTCTCTGTTACACGCGTTGGAAAAAGAAAAGAATAGAAAAACCCTCGGAAAAAGTGCGTAACGATAAAAAAAAGACCTGTCCGCGTATGAGACGAAAAAAATTAGAATTAGTCTGTTTTTCCCATCTCTTTCGTGGTTAATGCTTGTGTAGCTTCAGTTAAAACTTTGATCGGTCGCAGTCGTTGCGACCCCGGCACTGTTGTAAAACGGTATGTAAATATACTTATTGTAATAATATATAGCTGCATCTGTGATTTGATTGTAAATCGTGAGGTAAAGAGCCTGTGTGAACGGCGCGGTTAATTCGCGAAACATTTCGATTTTTCTAGAATACGGAGTCTACGAGAAAATTTTCAATAGTTCTGTAAATTGCTCCTATAATCGAATCACAATTACAACAAAATGGTTAAATTACTCGTATATCAAAGGATGACGATTATCAAACTAATTATCAAAAGTGTCAAATACAACGAAAATGTCACAAATATATAAATTTTCCACTAATGCGAAGGTTATAATAAATGGAATAAAATTGAAATTTAATTAAAATAGAATTATTGCAAACCCTGGACTCCGTATGTCACGAAAAATTTGTCGAACACATCGCGCTCACGGAACTATTGTCACCTGTAAAATATAATATAAAAGATCCTGAGTTGTACTGTGTGGTACTATGGCTATGGAGTTCGGCGATGCCTGAGATGGCTTTATCTTCATCATTCATATATTTAAACAAAGAGATTTACATAAATTGCTTCAGAAGTTATGTTACGAGTAAATACAAAACAATTCCTAAGCCAAATGTTGTATACTATTCTCTGCTTTGCAAAACCATAATATTGTTAAAATACCGATCAATACAGTCCAATCTGATTATAAAAATTTATCCAATATTAATCAGTACCTCAAAATATTATAGTATTTTATACACACAGAAAATACTCTCATAAGATATAATAGTTTTAACCTAGGAATCCTCTCATAATAAATTAATTTAATTTTACCAAAACTCCTTAATGTTTTTCAATAATTACAAAAATTTTAGTCCTCAGAAAGTTAATAAAAGGATCAAGAGACAAGTAACAAACAGTCTCTACTTAATTGAATATGGGAAATGAACTGATAATTGAACTGTAAAATATAATACTACACAACTTATTTGAAATAAGTTATTTTGAAATTACTCAATAATAGATAAAAAAAAAATCCTTTGTTTGCATCTTTATGTTATCAAATATAAACATAGAAACCTACTGTTCGAATAATAATAATAGTAATAATACTGTTTTTGTTATCACTTTCCATAGAAAAATGCAAGCTAAAAATACTTTTGAAACGAAAATGTACTAGCTACAATACTTTGCAATAGCATTAATATATAAAGGTACTAAAAGAAATTGAGTTGATTTCATGAAGAGGAAGTGGAAACGATTAATCATTTAGCTCTGTAATATCACATTAGAGCATATAAAACTGGAGAATTCTGTGTAAGAAAAGCCACCTCGGACACAAGCCTCTTATAATATATTAAATTCAATCTGCTGCATCACGGTGGTTTCCCATCGTTAACTGTCAATAATAAATCCTCTGTAAATCTGCTTGAGCTGTAAAATCGGTTGGCTGTCTATCGCACCGTTAAACTGCTACGTGGTGAAAAATATATTATAATATGTTCGTACGTCATCCTGGGAGTTTCTGTGCGTTGCACCCAGTCGTGTGACGTATTCAATAAAGTAAATATAATCCTCTGTAAGAATATAATATCGTTGTAAATATCTGTAGTTTATATAACACTGTATAGCATCAAATAAAACAACAAGTTATCCTGGCTCGCGGAATAATCAGTACGAGGTGGGATGGCTACTCCACTTGCGGCAACTGTTTGTGGTTTCTTTCGTGGTTTGTTTAAGGAATACGCTCGCTTTTCCTTACGACGACGAATAGGCACGGCACCTTTTGCGAGTTGTCCTTCAAGGACATCTATTTTATCAATTAGTGTAAGGTGCTGCTAAGAGACTGTCCTTTCAAGCAATGTGCTACATGAGATTTTTAAACTAACCATTCTTTTCAAACCTTTGTATAGTTTCTTATTAAACAAAAAAAACTCATTTTATAAAAATAGATATAACCTTTTAATATGATATAAAAGGATTATAAATTTCAAAATAATTCCAATGTAACATGAATGCAATTTCTTCATAGAATGCAAACTATTAACTAATATTTTTTTTTTCATTTGATGACATAAGAAAAAGAAACAAAATTAAATCTTCCAAGTTTTTTAAAGACTTAATTATGTTTTAACTTCCAGCAAACAAAAATAAGTTTGAGTAAAAACGTAAAAGTATTGTAAAATCATATACATTTAAAATGATCATTAACGTCAGGTAACTTTCTGTATGTTAAAAATTTCTTGGAATTCTTATCTCTTCCATTGCAGCACAATCTTTCAGTCTCTTTGCTACACCTTGGTCTTTCTTTGAAAGACTATGCTCAACTCCCGTAAGAGTCTATGGTTGCCAAAAACCATTGGCATTAATCCTATTCAACCAAAAAACTATCACAAATGGGCCAAAAAAACTAAGGCGCATTAGTGGTATGCTGCATCAAACTGCATCATGTTGCTCTGAAAGTGCTTTGATTCAACACTGGTCTGATTGACCTCATAAGCACCATCCTGGAATGCTCTTGATTTGTTCTCCAGAGTCACTGTGGCTGTGCCCTCTTCTGTGGAAACTCTGGGCGTAGAAAAAGGTTTGATAGTATCTGTTTGCTGCGCCTGGATTTGAAGATGAGTTTGCGCTCCAGTTTGCTGTTGTGCTTTTGGCTGCTGTTGTTGGTAGATTTCTTCCTGACGGTGTCTGTCAGCGACGTTGAGTTCATGGAAGCTGACCAGGTGACGCTTCAGGTAGAGCTTGGTCTTGAATGGCTTGTTACAAAGGGGGCATGTGACACTCTGAGGGTTGTGGATCAGGCGCATGTGCTGACGCAGGTTCGACAAGTTACTGTACATGCGGTTGCAGACAGGACAGGGGCGTGGGTCCAGCGAGTGCAGTTTGCGTAGGTCAGCTGCAACACACACACAACTTGCTCTAACCCGGTAGAGGCAGCACGGAGAAGGGAGTTAATCTTTTTTCTTTGTTTTGTTTATTGAGTGGATTTATGGGTGGGGTCTCCGATTTACCAGCCACCACCGGACAGCAACAACCAGCTGAGAAACCCTAGCTGCACGATTGTTGTATGCTCTATCTTGTTTCACAATGGGATCACTTTTAATTTTTAGTCATGATATTTGAACTATTATTCTTTGAAATTTATTTTTTACATTAAAGTTTCAGTCACTTTCATGTAGTTCACATTTGCTACATTATATTCTAGTAAACATTTTATATTATAAAAATTGTTTTCTTTTTCTAAAAATGTATTCTCATTTACATTAATTGAAATTTCTAATCTGTGCTTAATACTTGATCATAGTATTCAAATCGTTTTATTTAATATCATTTAAATTCAGTTTATGACAGTTCAAAAAACTTCGTTACAATTTTAACACGATAAGTTACTTTATTTCTGTCAACATGTACTAAATTTATTATAAAGACATTCTCATTGCTATCCTCAAATAGTTTTCTCAAACTGTCATGATTTTTTAATGCAATAAAATATTTAAGGTTGGAAAAATATTGGCTGATCCCATTGCTACTTGTCGTGCGCACCACGATATCGCGCATCACCAACGTACACACATCGGAGACAAATGGTAAGCGTGTTGTTATTGGGTATATGAGGCGTGAGAGTCGCGCTGTATCTTCTAAAATTATTTGACATAACTGCTTCTCGACAACACCCTCTTGCGTTCATAAATTTTCGCTTGATATTTATAAATTGCTTATTTTTTAAATCTTTTTAAATAAGTTAATATTATAGTAATATTATTAGACAATTTCAAATGGACATATTTTTTGGCGTAATTATAAATAAAACTTTTTCTTATGCTCCATAAATCATAATAATTCTTATGCTCTATAATAATAGTAACAATCATGGAATTTTATAGTCGAAATAAAAATTACAAAAAAATGTAAATATAAATTTACTGTACTTTGTCTATTTCAAATTAGACTCCAAAATTCAAATTAAAAACTCGTAAACTTTAATCACATTTTAAAAAGCATATTCACATATTAAGAATCTATATTAAAGTATTCATTAACAGCAGTTCAGTTATTTGAACTTTAATTCATATTATGAAGTAACTATAGTGCATTATAGTACGATTAGTGAAGCCAAGGATATTAATTTTTAATTACAACATTGCGGTAAAACACAGACCTCAACCGAGAAGCTTAAATATAATTTAACATCAAGCTTTTGATATATGAGATATATGTATATGGATACATAGAGCAAACAACGCCAATTAGACAAAGTACAATGTTTTAAAATTTGCAGTATGTTAAAAATATAAGAATTTATATGCATTACAAATGTATACATATAGTCAAAATTAATATTAATGGATAACATTACTTCTGCATGAATAAAATTTAAAATTTGTTTAAATAAATAGAAATTAATAATTAAAATTGTTTTGTTTCTAATTGGCATGTCTTCTAACGGACAAAAACGGAAAACGTGGAAGCAACGGACAGGTTTACCAGACGGAGGGATTTGTTCCTTCATATTTTAAAAGTACTTAAAACTTCTTTATATTTGGTTTTCTTTGGACATATATTTATCCTTTGAATATGCAACATTTATATGTGAATTATTAAACTCACAAAAATTTTCAATTATTTCCAATTTAAAGTAAGCGGAAGTATATTTACTCTAAAGTAAAGCTAAACATAATTCACACTATAATCTTCTCTTGATAAACGTTACGATATGTATGATACGATAACTTTTCTTAAATTAGTTATCTGTTATTATGAAACTATAACTTTTTAATATACCCTCCAACTCTGGCAAACAAAATGGACAGGTAGAGCCCGAGTATGTACACACAGCTGATTTTCTCACACAAACAGCCGCAAACTGCACTCCGCCTGGATAAAATCATTAAAAGATCGCCTCCGAGTGTCAAATGTCTCTCTCTTTCCTCCCCCCCCTTTCACTCTCTCTCACTCTCCCTCTCTCTCTCTTTCTCTCTCCTACCGCCTAGCAAGAGCTACCGAGCTACACGAGCTTACCATTTCAAACCGAGGCTCCCCTTCTCCTTCCATGTTTCTACTCGCATCCAAAAAATTCTCTCCGACATGATCGGCTAGGTTGTTGCTGTTTGTAATGGTGCTCGCAACTACCAAAGAATTAGGGTTGGGATGGGTGGTCACTTACCTTGTTGCTCTTGATTTAACTCCGTACTGCTGGCATGAGATGGTCCTGGTAGTCCTCCTTCTAATGGTCCACCACTCCCGCCGCCACCACCTCCTCCTCCCCCACCTGTTCCACTCCCTAAAAGAATTCTTTAATTGAAAACTATATTTCTTATAAAGTATATTTGTTATTTCTTCCGTAACAATATTAAATTTATTAATAAATTTAAAAATGTTTTAACCAGCAAACATCATTGTGTTTTCTGAATACGCTATTTGTCAAGTAGATTTAAACTTGAAAGAATTATTTTGTATACATAAATTGGTTACAATTACCTTGATAAGAAGGTGGATAAGATGGCAAAACCTCCATGCCACCATCAAGGCTGAGGAAACCACTTGGCAGTGTGTTGACCTCCTGCTTTGGAGAACAATCATCGTCGCTTCCATACTCTGGTAATTCTATTTTTGGCTAGAATACAAACAAAATGATAATAAATCTATTTCTTTTCCTTAAGTAATAGTTGCATTGTTCTACACATATATGTATAGTATGTCTGGTTTAAGTGAGAACGGTTAAATATTTGGTAAGCGAGTAAAAATATGAAAAAATTGTTCCCACAAAAGTTTTTTGGTATAAAGAGGCACAATACCATAGGATAGATATTGGGCTGTCCCATAAGTCCTTGCCGGGTTCGTTGTTTTTCGAACGTTTTCGTCTTTAAATCGAAACAGGTCCGAGATGTTTCCAGAATATGCGACTATGTGCGCGAACCTTCCGCGTAATAGGTATAAATTGGCGCGGGGTAATAAGGAGATTAATAGAGAACGAAAATGGAGCAACATCAACTGGAGCGATTATGTTGTATGAATACCGGCTTAACACCTCTTCAACGGAGATGGCTAAGAAGATCAACGCTGCATTCGGGCCAGGTACTAGTAGCGATCAGAAGATACGCTTCTGGTATAAGTGCTTCGATGAGGGCGATATAAGGTGTGAAAACCAACCCCGCTCTGACCGGCCAACTATCTTTTATAAAGCCGGCCAACTACCTTAAATAAAAAAAAGTATGACATTCCATTTAAAAAAAATTAAGGTGACCTTCTGATTCTTCCTAGTGATAGTGGTGGCACTTCTGTCTCCCAGGAGAAGGGATTGTGGTATTCCTTCCGAGGCCAGGAGCCGGACGGTATAGTGTTCAGCCTACTCAAAGACCAAGGGGTCTAGGGGTGGCTTTCCCGGGGTTCTGTTTATCCCGGCTTTCCACCCGGTCCAACTTTATTAGGCCCGGGCCACGTGGAGGTTCAAGTGTACTCGCTGTAGGATTCGGAGAGTCATTAGAACGGCCCATCCCTACCTAATTTGTAAGCTAGTGGAGTATGAACGTCGGGGAATCCAATCCTTCGTCTCTTAAGGTGAGTACGGTGAGTACCAGCTCACTTTTGTCTTCACCCGGAGGCGGAGTCTGCACACATGGAGATTTCATCGACGTAACGTCATCATCGAGAGAGAGCTAGATCGCCTAATCGCAACCCCGTAGCCAAAATTTAGATTCTTCCTAACCCAGACCTACAGAAAAACTATGTACATTATGTAATGTAGTCCTCTGTACCACAAAACTTTTGCAGAAACAATTTTTACATATTTTTACTCGCTTACGAAACACTTAACCGTCCTCACTTAACCCGGACACAGTGTATACTCCTATACCTTATAATTTAAAAAGGAGACAGATACACCTGAACATATATAAAGAGAAGGAATGTATTAAAGACTTTCCCACGATAACTTATTAACACTTTTTTATACAACTTATATTTATGTACCCCCGTGAGCAAACTCGACTTCCGTTAGGAGAAAAAGTGATGTAAGAGAAAGGCCTCCGACCACTTGTTCTCGGAGTTACTGAAGTTTAAGCCAAATTAACATTCGGTTTAACATTTATTTCAGTACTTGAAATAAATTTACCAAGTGGTAGGAAGCCCTTACCCCTACGCCGCTTTTTCCTCTAACGTATGATAGATATTTAAAAAATAATTTGTAGAGAATTATGGTGCAAAACTGTACACTCAACTACTCAGAATTTAGTTTCTTGTAAGTTAATACGTTCCATGTTTATTAAGATTTTAATGGAATATTCAAAGAATTTGTTTTCAAATATTCATTATAGAAGAAAAACTAATCGATTTCCTCAAAATGTATATACAGGGTGTTTACGGTATTACTAGCCAGCGTTTTTCTTGAAAAAATATATATTAGGAAAAAAATGAAAGACGAAAAAATTTTACAGCTTTTTCTGACCAACGTAGTAGTGTATATCAATTTTTTTCTATTTGCTATATTTTCAAGAAATGAAGATGTCCTTCAATTTTTTAAATAGAACGCTGTATATTTTTTTATGTCATATGAAAACTTGTGTCAAGACGAATCCACCCATATGCCATACAATCACATTCAAGGTCATACAAGGTCAGAAATTAAAGAAATATTTCGAATATTTCGTACCAATGTGTTTACAAGTATTCTTTATTGACAAGACTACAGTAAATGTTCAATATAATTTCCCTGTGCATGAATGCACATTTCTAGTAATGTTGTCCAAGATATTAATACATATGCTTGTGTCATTTTGTCTTTTAAATCGTTTACTTATACTACATACTCTAGATAGTGTATTGTAAACGATATCTTTTAACAGTGCCTCGTAAAAAGAAATTCAGAGGTGATAAATCTGGAGGATCTTGAAGGCCACTTCAAGAGGTCCGTCTGTTCCAATCCATTTGTCGTTAAACATGTTGTTAAGGTGATTTCTCACAATTCTGCAATTATGTGGTGGGGCTCCATCTTGTTAGAAATGCATATCTTAGGCAATGGATAGTGACTAATCTTCCCAATAGTCTTTAAATTGCGTATTTAGAAACTCTAAATATCTATCCCCATTTAATGTTCCACTATAAAAATATGCTCCAAATAGCACATTGTCAATTATGCCACACCACACACTTATATGAAATTACACTTGGAAGTTTTTTCTTTTCTCACTTTTGGATTTTCAATGCATCATATGTAGGCAATAAGAATGTTGCTCCTCATATTATTGTTAAAATTTTATTCGTCTGTCCAACGAATTTTTTTGTAAAAATTATAGTCGTTTCTATTATTCATACGTAACCAATCGCAAAACTCAATACACTACGGTAAATCACTTTCTTGTACCTCTTCTACTCTATGGTATTTAAAAGGTTTCTAATTATGTAATTTTCAAATTTTTTTATGCAAGTTGTCGTTGATTTTCTTTAAGATGCAGGAAAACTTCTATTTTTTCATCTTCATAAAGAAGACGATTTCCGATGATAGTTATTTTGAAAACACCTTCTTTCCTCCAAGCGCTTTGCATGTGAAACAAACTGACTTTCATTTGGTTACACTCTATCCAAATATTATTTTCGGTACTTCAATGTACTACCTTTTTTATTTCCATTATACTACTCTGATAGCGAATGACAACAAAAAATCAGTCACATTTAAGAAACTGAACTGTATCAATAAGAAATGCATGTAAACACACTAGTACGAAATATTCAAAATATTACTTTTACATCTGATCTTGTATATCCTTGAAGGTCACTGTATAGCATATGGATAAATTCATCTTGACACATGCTTTCATATGACATAAAAACATACAGGGCGTAACAAAAATGTTGGAGGACCCGGAAATGGAAGACTCGTGGAGTGATTTGAAACAAGTTTTTCCTTAGCAAAAATGTTATCCGAGGCTTTGTTAAATTAAGGAAAAACTGGTTTCAAATCACCTCACGAGACTCCCATTTCCAGGTCCTCCAACATTTTTGTTACACCCTCTATACAGCGTTCAATTTAAAAAATTAAAGGTCACCGTCGTTTCTCGAAAAATATTGCAAATATAAAAAATTGTTATATGCTACTACGTTGGTCATAGAAAACTGTAAAACTTTTTCTTCTTCCATTTTTTTTTCTAATACTTACTATTTTTAAGAAAAAGGCTGACTAATAATAGCGTGAACACTCTGTATGATAGGTATGCAACGCCTGAAAAAAATCGAAGCTTTAAAAGATCTCAAATTTTTCTTTACATCACTGGATTCTTTTCTTCATTTTTAATACGTAATCGTGCAAGTAGTAAGTAGAAACTGATTAAAAATATACGAACCTCAACAATATCGAGATCTTTGTAACAGTCGAGTTGAACCTGTGGCTCAATTAGTGGCCGTGTGCGTGGCGTTCCAGGTGCACAGGCCACTGCAGCTGGTACTGGACTAGATATCTGAGGCGAATCACTTCGTTTGCACAGCCTTTTCAATGGTGGAGGACTTGAGGCTGGTGGAGTTTTGCTATGGTCCTCCTCCAAACTTGGTGAGATTAGCCCACGTCCATTTGATGCATGTATGTTATTTGTTTTCAAATGCTACAATTATCAAATCAAAATGAAATTAACGCATTATTGATAAATACTTTAATATAAAGTACACCTAATTACACAAAATTTTTTATTAAACCTTTTGGCACAAGTTTAATTTATTACACAAACTCAAACACTTTTGTCCTCATGATTAGTTTCGTGGAAGTTAATAAGCATAATACAATTTTTACCTGTGTTTCATTTATTTTATTCCTGTTTAAATATTCAATACTTAATATTATTTGAAAAATTTCTAAGTATTTGAATTTTAACTATGATGAAATAATAATATTATTTCATACATATACTGTTTGTCAACAATTTCTAAATACAAACCTTTTCGTTGTTGTGCTGAATATTTTGAGAGTCGGTGAGGCCACGGATTTGCAGAGACTCAGCAGTTCGTAGAAATGTAGGCAATTCAGCTTGAGATATGTTAACTTCCCCAGCATACATAAACTCCAAAAGTGACTGTAGGTGTTCAAACTCCACATCTCTCATAAATATTATTGGATGCTTGCATGGATTTGTCTATAAACACACATTTATACATATACATATAAACCTAAATATAAAGGACGAATAATTCCTTTTCTCAAATCTTTTTCATAATATCTAACATAACAGTCCTCGAGACATTTATGAGTTATAATCTTTAAAATGCGAACATATAATAATATGCAAATACCTTTATGCGTAATCACCGAAAAAAAACTTGGAAAATATGTTCGTGCAATTTTGAGTGAGTTTCACAAATACGAGTAATCACAAAGGCTATAATAATTTTTTTATTTCCAACAATATTCCAATGTATACTTTATTGAAATATTTTGATAATCTGACTATTAAGTTGTTACTCATTTACTGATGTTGATCAATTACTGAATTTAATAATTAACAAATTCGTGAATAAACTGAACTTCCTTAAAATTGATTTTTAACTTTCTTTCTTACAACAAATTACCTTCAAAGAAAACATGAATGATCTTCTACTGTAATTAATTCTTGAAAACTGGAATTTTATATCTGCTTCTTCCCCAAACATATGTATGTTCTTTCTCGTCTTTTAAATCTACTCACTTGGTTAAATATTTAAGAAACACAGTAATCATGTTATCAAAATAAGTGAATTCAATTAAATTACATTTTAACTTCCACAAATAGGCTTGTATTATCAATATTAGTCATTATATAAATAACAATGTCAATTCTATGTGTGTAATATATGCTATTATAATTGAAGAATAAGGAAATTTAATAAATATAATCAACATAATTCATATAAAAAGCGAACATGGGAGTACACATTTCTGAGTGAGTTTTATGCAAATTAAAAATTATATCTTCGATATGATGTACTACAATTTAAATAATTATTATATAAAAACTATACAATAACCATATTTTTGTGACCTTCCTGTTCTTTTTATAACTTATATTTAGTCTATCTTCAAAGCAACAAAATGTATAGTGGAAGCAATAAATATATAGTGGAATAACTTACAAAGACAGAATGAACCTATCAATGTAGTTACTGTACAGTTTTTATTTTTCTATTACAATATATTGTGTCCTACAACTACAACATATATTGAAGATGTAATTCCTAGTTTACATAAAACTCACTCAGAAATATGTACTCTCCTGATAAGTTAATAAACTGAAATATAGTCAATTTTTGTATAAATAAAAATAAATAAAAACAAATACTTTGTAATGTTAAGTGTACCTGTTCACTCAATTCTACTTACAGTCTTGAACAGAACTGAACTGAAATGAATAGCCATTATTTCAAATATTTGTTAGAAAAATTATATTATGCCAGGCATAATAGAGATTCAGAAATATTATTTTGCAATACTTTATTACAATTATTTATAGAAAGGAAAACAGAAAATGAATACTATTGTTGTACAGACAGTATAATTGTACATCATGCCTCACTTATTTCTGAACTTTTTGAAACTGCTGCACAATTTATTACCATAAATGTAGCAGTAATATGATAAATTTACAAAGTACAAAAACTGAATCTTTGAAATGTTTAATTTCCTGACACATGTCTCCCAAGCACTTTTATTTCTTCGAATATGTTCTAGTAGTCTGTATAGTTTATACCTTGATTTTTCACCCCGAAGACGCAGATAGTTTTGATTTTGATGGTAATGTAAACAGCAGAGCATGGGTCTGTTTAGTTTCTCATGCATCATTTCTTTTAAAGCATTTTTATACAGATGTCTTTTTTTCGAATTAATATAAACTACTACCTTAAATTACTTATAAGTAGCTATTGAGATGGATGAAGTTCCTTAAAACTCAAGTCAAAATGGACCCACTTACCACCATCCGAGGGTTAAAAAGTAAACTGATACGTCTTCAAAAACTATTTATATTTTAAAAAATAAATAAATATTGTGTTACAAGAAGTTCAAACATTCTTCTTTAAATTACGGATTATTTAACCTCATATTTTAATTTTAAGACAGTGTAAAAAAATGTAGAGTATACTCAATACTTTATAATTTAAAATTTTTAATGCACATTATAATTTAAGTCACTTCTAATATTAATATTAAAGTGCTTTTACAATGTTACAAACAAAAGAAACAAAACAATGATGAAATTGTACAATGCATTAATAAATGACAAATTGCAGGTAAAAAAATAATTTTAGTAGTAATTAGTCAGAAAAATGATAAACTACAGACTCATAAACTTCTATTTAATACAGAAAGTGGCCAACAGTAATAGTAAAAAGTATTATAATTTACATTATACTCAATGAATAACATTCATGTTTGTTAAATATCAGTTTCATCCACAATCATCTGTGAAATCATGTTCTATTACTGTAAATGAAGGAATCAGGTATGAGATTTGAAATGTTTATTTTTATTAAAAGTAGCAAAAAGAAAGGATGGTTAAGAAAAAAGAAAAAAATATTCCACTAGCTTCTGCAGTCTTAACGTATAGTTAAAACCTACAGAGCACATGATCGATGATTAATTCTGATAAAATATAAATCAAATAACAATAATTAAATAGATTATATGTTAGAAATTGCATGTCTTTCATTAATTATTAATCATTAATTTAATGACATTAACAAGAAAATTTAATTATTATTTATCATATATATTCCGTATTTTTATGCCTTATGCTTGTTATGTTATTGTTTAGATAATTATAATATATAGAAATTGATTTCTACTTTAACAATATGCTTTTGATTTTTACAAATAATAGTGTAATAAGTAACAGTGATTTATAGTCCAGAATTTTAAACTTATAATAAATTATTAATAATTCAACTGTTTTTTATGACAGATTGATATTAAACAGATAACAATAGAACCAAATTTTTAACTTTATACAAATCTTTAACAGGAATATATGTACAATGATATGATTGAATATGTAGATACTAAAATGTATATCATAAACATTCTGAATTGAATCCTACAATAGACCGTAAGATGTGATTAATAACTACTACCACAACTGTTTACTTCTTTATGTACTTAAATTCTCCCTTTTTATATCAGGTTATATAATGTAAAAGATTTCAAACTTACAATGAAGTAGAAAAAACTAACCACAATTATACTTTTCTTAATTGTAATTTAACAGTTAACATTATATTACATTATGTATAAATCATAGGTTTTATGCACTTTAGCATATAACGTTCAATTTTATTTTTAATATAATAAATCTCTCAATAAATAAGCTGTATCTAATTAATCCTAGTTTGTGGAAATTTGTCTATAGAAGTGGATATGCAGATTTATATTTTTATTCAGAGTGTTTCTGAGCTTACATTTAATACTTTACTCTAAAGAAAAACAGTAAACTACATAAACACTGCAAACACATGTATACAGTTTGAAAACATATGTATGTTGTATACAAATGAAAGGCCATCTCAGTAACTACATCTCTGTTTCATATTACATTATTAATTTCTACATTTATTAAACTATTATAGCCTATAATATACAAATAATATATTAACGATGCATTACAATAAAATCGGATCAAATCAAAACGGACTTCAAATATTAATAAACAAACAAGTGATGTGCAATAGCAAGTAGCTTATGCAAAACATGTATGAAGCTGCTGCACGGGAGGAACATCACGCATACACATACACAGAGGCGTCATATATACATTCGTACACATGTACATGAGAATTTTGAGCAAGTACTTTAATTTCGACCGCATCGAAATCAAAGCATGATTCTCAAACAAGGTAAGAATACTCGGCTAAGAGGTAGGGAGGGGGGGAATATCAAGCAAATAGCACCGAAAAGAGAAGCAAGGCGGGGAAGGTTTTCTAACCTTGAACAACTCCTTGAAGTAAGGGCTGCACGCGGAGAGGACAACCTTGTGCGCCTGCAGACGCCTACCATCGCAGGCGAAGGTGACATCAACAAAGTCTTCGTCATCCCTGAGGGCTTCGAATTGGCTGGTGATATTAGCTTGAAAGTTGTTCCAACGCAAGCAAAACTGCTGCTGACTATCCGTCATTCTCCTCGCTCGACTCCCTTCGACCTCCTCTGTCTCCCTCACTCTTAACCTGAGAGCCCCCCACCACCCACCCTCTGTCCGTCTCTCTTTTACTTTCACCTTCTTCTATTTCTATCCTTATTCCTCTTTCTCCTTCTTACTGGCAGCACCGTTGTCTTTCCTCGTCGCACACTTTGACTTCTCGAGTATATCTTTCTTTGCCTGTCTTTTTTCCTTCTTCCAGGAGACAATTTAAGAATTTTTCAAAAATAATCAATTATGGAAGATTCATCGAGACGAAGAGGGTGAGGGTGGCTTCGCAGGTTAGGGTAGCCTGTTTTAATGCACCCTCGTGCCAGTGGTTTCAGATGAGGCTCCCATTACTCTGGAAAAAAAATGGCAGGTGCAAAAAGTGCAATCGATGACTGAAGAGGAAATGTGTGCGTGGGGAGAATCGATAGACGGCTTACCAACGTGCGAACAAGAAATGAAGTAAATTTCCCTGCGTAGTACTTTTTATCCGTTTTTACTAATTTTTTTAAATAGTAGTGTTTTTCCTTCTTTACAGATATAATGTGCCCCTTCCTAATGTACATTAAATTACTACCATTTTAATCACATTTACAACGACATAATGAAAAAAATTTATATCCAAAAGTCCAGTCCATTAAGTTACTAGAACTTCATGTAGAAATTGTCTACGATTTAAGCCAAAAGAAGATATAATAAGAGGCGACACTTAGTGGTGGATACCCTCGCGAGCAAACTCGGTTTCCGCTAGGGGAAAAAGTGGCGTAAGAGAAAATCCAACATAAATGTAACATAAATTTCAGTAATTTCCGATACCAAGTGGTAGGAGGTCCTTGTACCTACTTTGCATTTTCCCCTAGAAAAAGCCGAGTTTCCTCGCGAAGGTACGTAAAATACGCATGGTATAAAGCCCGCAACACATGGTGCTTATTTTCTTGCAGTCTCGTTTGCTTGGAGTGTGCATAATAATTATAATAGACTGCGTGTTTTATGGTAGGGATGAAGCGAGATCGAGGGACAGAAGTAGCGCTGGAGTAACTCCTCTCTTGCTCGCACATCTCAAAGGGAGGGGAGAAAGCTACTGGCGGGCGACGAGGAGAAGAAATCTACATGCGTGTATGCTTCCACCAGCAGCCCCATTAGAAAGAGAAGAAAGCTAGTTCAGTTATTGTCCTCTTTCTCTAGTGCCGATTTTATTCTTACCATAAGACCACGCTCTATTATATATGTCCATGATTTATGCTCACAACTTCGGCCCGCCGGCTCCTCAATTACCCTTAACCAGCTTTTGGTTTACCGCCTATCTTTCAAATATTAAAATTATGTAGTACTGAAATAATACCAACCGTATTATTTCAAATAATATTAATATTATCGGGGATGAAATTATACAATTGTTTATAGAATGTTAGAATTTATTCACAAATGCAGTTTCGAGATAATATGCATTGTTTAGTAAATTATCTAATAATGGTTTAAGTTTTCCTAATCCTTTACAATCTAATAAAACCATTTTTCTTTCTATCTACTTTGTTCATATAATGAAAATTATAAGACATAATTGATTAAATTTAAAACATGTTTAGATAAAACTGTCATTTTTCCTGATTTTATTTTATTCAAACGAAGTAAAATTAGCTAAGTATAATAATTTACATATGGTTATGATTTTGAAAAACATTTCATTGCTAAGGAAGCTTAATTTAACCTTTATTTCAGTACTTGAAATTTTACCAAGTGGTAAGAGGCCCTTCTTCTGCCTTCTCCTACGCCACTTTTCCCCTAGCGGAAGTCAAGTTTGCTCATGAGGGTACTTAACATGGCTACAAGGTTGATGCAAGATCTGGTCTAGGTTCTCCCCTGTGTGGCGGGGGACAGAATACGCCCACGGTAATCCCTGCCTGTCGTAAGAGGCGACTAAAAGGGACTGTTGGGACCGCGGGACTGTGGCACCCGCGGTTCGGTGGGGGGGGGAGCTCTGCTTCCCCCACCACAGAGAGGGCGCTCTGCCGTCCACTGGCGGAGCGGGCGCTGGGGAGGTACCGGTCGTGTTCGCAAGAGATCCCGGTGCCTCCCCGCACAGCGCCGAGCCCGGCCACCGTGAGGTTTTAGTGGGTATCCCTCCCGGACATACAGTCCGGGGGGTGAGTCCCACACTACCCCCGCCCCCTCCCCGTCGGGGGATGCGGGGGTGTGCGTAACGCATTTCCTCACGAAAAAAAAAAAAAAACAAAAAAAAAAAAAAAAAAAAAAAAAAAAAAAAAAAAAAAAAAAAAAAAAAAGATCTGGTCTAGGTTATAAATTGACCTAGGTTAGTTGGTTTGGGTTGTATTGCAAGACTTGCTGTTAATTTACTGCCAATTTGCTTTACCATTTCGCCAGGTAGGCTTTGCCTGCAAAACCCACGTCAAATGTGGAAACATATGGCAATGGTTTTTTAGACTTTTGTCATTATATGCTGGCAGTTTGCTCGAAATTTGCACACAACTAGTTATCACGGGTGTAGTTCAAAACAGGAGTATATAATTATATGCTAATGGTTTTACTTCAAACTTTTGTAAATTATGGACACTATTTTTTACTATTTTATAATCAAAATTGGAAACGAAATATGGCAGATTTTTTACATTGTTTCCTTACAAATTCACTATTTCAGATCCATATATGTATATCCCTGATAACCAGTTGTGTACATATTTCGAGGAAATTGTCAGGAATAAATGACAAAAGTTGACTAAAAAACCATAACCATCTGTTTCCGCATTTGACTTGGGTTTTACAGGCACCGCCAACTGACAAAATGGTAAAAGCAAATTGGCAGTAAATTAGCAGCAAGTCTTGCAACACGACGCCTATGTCAAATTGTTGGCAAAACCGGAACAAGGTTTGCGCATGCCCAATTTGCTGCATTTGCTGTATATGTAAAAAGTTGCAATTATTTAATTTTTGTCTGTGATTCTCAAGTTATCAGAGTTAAACTTAATTATTTATCGTAAGTTATTCTACTATTACTTATTTATGTCGTCAAGTTATATTGTCGAAAAATTTTAGGAATTATAAAAATGTATACATGTATATTCATAATATTTATGAATGATGTATCAAAATTACCTATAACATTTGCCTTAATTTTTCTACATCTACTAATGATTAAATTCTTCATGTAAATATTTATCAGACGTTACATCATTGTATAGAAAGAAATGATTAACATTATACAATATGTAAAATATATTTATTATATCGTACAACTGAATTACGACTTTTTATAGATAACAATTGAACAAACTTAAATCGTAACTACTTAGTCACCAATTATAGAAACTTAAAGGAGTGACACATAGTATATTAGTTATTTACTCTCTGTGTACTAATTGAATAAAATTATGATTAATACAAATATAATAAAAGAATGTAAAACAGTTTAAGTTTTTTGTACTATCCTGATAACCAGTTGTGTACACGTTTCGAGCAAATTACCAGCAATAAATGACAATTGTTTCAAAAAATCATAGTCATCTATTTCGGCATTTGACTTGGGTTTTGCAGGCAACACCGACTGACAAAATGGTAAAGCAAATTGGCAGAAGGTCTTACAACATGACCTATGTCAAATTGAGGGCAAACCGGAACTAGGTTTGCGCAAGTCCATTTGAAGTTCCATTTTTTTCAGGCATTGGACAAAATGTGGCTTTGCATGGTTTGACTGACTGGGTATTTAACTAATTATAAATAATTTAAAGTAAATATTAACAGAATGTGACGTAGAATTATAATAAAAGATTGAACACAATGAAATTAATGGATAATAAAGTTTAAAAAGTATATATAGTTTCTAATACTTCAAATGTATAGTCGTATAATTATTTTTATGGCTATAAACATATGATATAAAACTTTGAATGTATACAGTAAGAAATAAACACTAAGACGAAAATTCTTCCGTGATTATAGATAGTTGTACATCATTCCATATAACGTAAATTCAAATAATTTTCATCACCCGGTATATGATCGCCTTCGCAGCTTCGGGCAGCTTCGGGCCGTCATGGACGCCCGAATTTTCTTCGCAAAATAATTCTTTAAACAAATGTTCTGATTGTATCATCGCGGCAAATGTGAATAATATTTTACGATAACACACTGAAATCCTAGAGAATTAACAATTATGTGACACACGCAGAAAATGTCGGTAAGACAGGTGAGTCAGATCTTCGTGTTTTATGTTCTATTTCCTTGTCTTTCTAATGTGTTTTCGTTTTTCTCTCTAACATTTTCCGAATGAAACTTTGACAAAGACCTATGAAAAACATTGTAAAATATAAATCAATGTAAAAATTGTGATCATTGTTTTTAACCTTGTTTCGAAAGGTTACTGCGGACAACTTAATCGATACATTGTCCTCGAATTTCATTTCCTCGTGTAATAAAGAAAATCATGAACTTTTTTCTAATCATATGTATCTTGTCATTTCTTAAATTTTGTTTTAATGGAAAGATATTTCGATTCTTATGTCTAAATAGTGTATTGTAACAGGCAAGAGGTAACTGTAACCTTTATTAGGTTAACCTTTCTTTGAAATACCTTTTTATATATTAATATTAATCACTTTTCTTAAATATGTTGTGAGTTTCATTCATATTATTTTGGTTTTAATTCTAATATTAGAAGGAAACATGGTTTTGGATAATGATCTGGTTAAATTTTCTAATGTGATACAGTTTCATTGAGTTTAGTTTCATAGGTACTTAGTTCTGAATGTTATGTTACTATCAAAACTGCACAAAATAATGTACTAGTTCTAATAATATTATAATGATTTGTATTATAATCTTACGTATCACAAATATAGAATGATATGATAAATTCACTTTATTGTTAACAGAACTAATGCATATATTGCTTAAATACTATATATTTCATTTTCATTTAGTTTACAACAATAAATATATTTTTAACACTTTTGTAAAATGTTATTAGTTTTAAACATTACCTACTTTTGATTCTTAAACAGATATGTAATTCGTCATAATATAAAATATTAAAATATGTACAGAATCTTTCTTAGGATATGTTTTACTTTCATATTAAAAAAGTGCATAATTTTATTTTGTTATATATATTACAATATTGCATATATTTTTCATACCAATGTTATTTATTATTGTTATTGTCTGTTATGATATTAATGTTATAGATCTTTATTTTTACACTATCAATGTTATAAGTTGTAATGTATGCATTCTTTACTGGAGATCTAATCACTTAGATCTAAAGATTCTAATCTAAATAATAAGATTTAAATCTATGAAATACTCTCAATGACTTATATAATTAAGCGATTTGTATTTAACTTAAAGCTATCAGTGCTTGTTAGAAAAATTTCTTGTCATTAGCCTTATATATTTTAAATGTTATATAAATTTTGTATAAAGCAATTGAATAATATTATTGTTTCTATAATTGTAGTAGTACAGCATATAATTTCTATACTTTTAAACATTTTTTAAATGAGTTTGTTTGCATAATTATATGATTCTTCTTGTGTTTACAGAATTTATACAGTGTCTATTTTTGGTGATCATTGTGGTTTCCCTAGAGGAAACCAAAAATTACATACTACGTCACGGTGAGTTTGTAATTAATTTTCTCTATGTTCTGACGGAAGTCATTTATAGTTACTATTTTATACATTTTTTATAGTAACATTTTTTTTATAGTTATGCAGTCTATTCTCTGATTGTATGCATTTGTTCCATTTTCAATATTAAGTTCCTCTAAAGTATATTAACCTATATATGTATCTTATATTATAATCATTTACAAGAACTTGAGTACTTACATAATTAATTAATTAATAATAGATAAATTAAGAATTATTTTGCAAATAAAAATTAACTCATATTAAAGGAAATTCAATACAATAGCATAATTTTTTCTACAAAAAAAACAAATCACAATAACAAAATGTTATAAATCATTAAGAAAAATGGATTTCGTACCTTTTAATCAAGCAGAAAGTTTTCATTTACAACAACCAATTGAATGTAAAATGGGCTACAAAAAAATTAGTAACCAAGCTGTTGCATCATATGGGAGAATATTATTTTAATCTTGATATGGATACTCGTCTTGTAATTGGGATAGTACAGTCTTCAGGAAAAGGAGGAACAAAGTCAATCGTCTGTTGTATATTATTTTTTAATTATTGGGTAGATCCGACTACAAGTTTAATTGCTTTGATACAGCTTTTTAATTACACCTTTCCATTTCTGTTTGTAGGTTTCTCCATCCTCTAGCCTCATATTCTAAGAGATTCGTGTCATATTTCTTTTTAAATAAATGTTACTATTCATAAATTTTTTATAATATTTGTTCACATTTACGTACAATCTTCTGTGATTGCATTAATTATTTATTAAATATTTTTTCAATTTTCTTTTTCATTTTAATACTAATTTGATATTTAAATTAAAGTTTAATACTTCGAAATTAGTTAATTTTATGAAATTAGGTATGAAGTATATTTAATTATAATTATCTTTAACAAATGACATATTAAAGAATAAAGTTCAGAGAATTTTTAATATGTCTGCACAATTGTTATCAGCATATATTAAATGATAACACTGAGAAAAAGATAGTCTGATTCGTAGGGATCGATAAGTTGTTCAGAAGTGAATCAGTTGTTCGTTCGAACGTTTCGGAATATCTGTGTTCGCATTTCTTCTTGATATTTATTCGAGAGGTTGCAATTAAACGATATCTGTCTAAAGTTAGATAAAGTTCAATTGACAACTAGAAGATTTTGCAATAATAAAGTAATCTTACACTCTCGTTTTATAAAAAGAAAAAAAAAACGGTTTTCGCCGAAAAAATATTGCCAACATCTGGTATACCTCTGCAAACACAATAATATATAATTTTGTGTTTTGTGTACTTGATTTAAAATTATTATTGGAGTATCTCATTACTAGAGTTTTACAGACGACAAATCACAAGCAAACAGAGCGTTTCATTTTAGAGACAGAAATTCGTGTGAAAATTGTCCCATTTCCGGTGTTGTTGTCAGTTATTGAAACAGTATTTGATTACGCGAGTGAAAAAATAATAACCACAAATCGACACCAAAGGCGGATTTTTATGTCGGTAGATCGGTACTTCTGTAGTGGAAAATATTCTTTGAGGTGATAGTTCGTGATCGTTTTCTATGAGATGATACTCAGAGGGATTGCATTCGCGGAAGCTAGACGGAATTCCGCTAGGCGCATTTTGAAATCTCAAAATTCCAGTTGCGAGAAAGATAACGCTGAATTGACTTACGATGGCGTTTTTCAACGTGGTTTGGGGTCGAAGCAAACTACATTTTCGCAGTCCCCTGGTGAATGTTACACATCTACATTTGGCTTTGTAAGTTTTCTTTGCTTGCAAACATTTTTCGAAGTACTCTAAAACCGGCTCTATTGAAATAATCTTTCACTTAGATATTCTACTACCTTTTTCAAATATACAGTTTATTGTAACAGCATTAGAGGATCATGGAAAATTATGAGCTAGTATCAATTGGTTTATTACAATTTGTCCGCCGACAAAATTTCAAGTGTTTTAGAATTGAATAGTTTCACATAAACCTAATCTATCCTGCTAAATTTTGATATTTATTTGGCAATATAAAATATAGGAATGTTGGAAACATACTAAAAATATGATTCGGGAACAAAAGTATTTAATGGTCTTGTTAGTCCCACAATGTCAAGAGCAGTGTTCAAAATGTTAAATGTTTAGAAAAGTGCACTATTTATATTTAGTTTTTAAGATTAAGGTAATTAAATTAATAAAATGTAGTTCGATAGTTAAATACACAAAGCAAACGATCTCCACTTCGTCTCAGAGTTAGTGAAATTTATGCTAATGCAAAAGGTAGGAGATCCGTACCCCTACATTGCTTTTTCCCCTAGCAGAAGCCCAATTTGCCCGTCAGTATTACACGCACGGAGTGTCGGACTCATAACAGCTGCGAAATTTTTGAACGTAGGTTCGTACCCTCCTCGAGCTAATTTTTTTTCTGTACTAATTATATATTTTTTCAGTTCCTAACTATATGACAATAATTAATATGTATTTATAAATGTTTTAAGAATATTTAAAAAATATTTTAACCTGAAATATACGTACAAATGATTTAGAAGCGCTTTTCATGCCACCGTTTCTCTTGTCAAGTATTCTGTCAATTACGGTATTGTTCAATATTTTTTACGTCATATTAATATATCAAACTGTATCAAAAAAGCGCTTTAAAATAATTTGTACGTATATTTTAGGTTACAATATTTTTTAATACATATTAATCATTGTCATATAGTTAGGAACTGAAAAAAATATATAATTATTAAACCAAAAAAAAATTAGCTCGAGAAGGGCACCATGTACGTTCAAAAAGTTCGCAGCGATTACGAGTCCGACATTTGACTCGCTACGCTCCCGGGGTTGTTGAGAAAATGGTCGATAATTTAGAATTGAGAATGAAACGCGCACGACGTGGTTTCAATTGATTGAGTTTATTTGTTTTCTGTAATTCCTATGTTGTTGTGCTGAATGTATAAATATTTACGATTGTATGATAAAATAATTTAATGAAGAAAATAGAAAAAATTGAAAGTACAGTAATTCCCCGATAAATGCGACACGAACAACGGCGTTATTTCCATCACTGGAGGGGTCCCCTTCTGGAACCAATCAAAACAGAGTAACCAGAAGCTCAGCAGAGGCTCGGCTTCGTGAAAAAAAAAATAAATTTATGAGGGGCTGGAAACCTTTCCGCCTTGCCATGAATGCTCCGAAGTGAACCCGAGTGACGCACTCATCGAAACATTACTGTACAAGATTCCTTTTTACGGGAAAAAACGTCGACAAAATGAGTTTTTAATTTTTTTAACTATGGCGCACCAGACCAAAAAATCTGAAATAGTTCCAGGACAATAGTAATAACAATATCTACTTACTGTAAAAATGGCATATAATTCTGCATATGCTTCAGTACGAAAACGGCATTTTCTATCATTTTTTCGCGTTTTTTATGTTTCACGACTTGAATTTTTAATTTAAGAACCTGAAAAAATTCCATGATATGTAGTCCGATAACTATAATGTCCCTGATTTTTTCAAAAATCAGACGACGCCTATTTTTTTATTTCGTTCACGAAGTTTTACCCTCCTGTAGCTCTCTGACCTTAAAGTCAAATTCGCCCGCACGTGCTTCCACCCTCAGAAGCTCCCTGATATCGCATCAGGTTCGTCCTACTTTTAAATTTTCCGAGAAGCTCTTTGACATAGCGTCAGATCCGTCCGTATACCTTACTAATAAATTGATAAACTGTATTTTGTTGGTAAATACTCGCAAATACCTGTACTCGTGTTATTCGCAGCCCCGGCTTGTAATATACATACATAGCTTTGGTCAAAGTATAATCGGAAGTGCTTCTGAGTGAAAGATGAATCAGTACAATTACGTCTTAAGTACTTAGTACCGTCATAGCGTTGCAGGAACTGTGGCTGATATTTGTTCACTTCTTTCTTATCATGGTCTGATAACATGTCGACGATAAACTGTCTAGAAAAATTTCGAGAAGCATTTTGCACAGTATTAATCTATAATATTATTATCTCGAAGCGTAATTAATTTTAATTCACTGGATATTTCCATTTTTGCACCACGTCATTGAAATCGATAGAAATACAGAAGCAATTAATAAAAGCATAATTAAACATTTTCATCATTTAGTTAGGTACAAATACCTGCGGTATTTGTAACTCTATTTAACACTTAACATTAAGTTAACCAGAATTTAATCGTTATTAATTCTTGTTGAGTTACGTTAAAATAATCATTCAAATTAGAAACATTTCTTTAATAGTAAAATCAAAGGAAACATACGAATTTTAAAAAATATGTATTATACACAATATTATACTCTAATATGTATTAAATATAATTTCTTTTACTTCAGTAAAACTAAATAACTTCAGTTAAAGTTTTCAATTTTATGTAACTACTACACAACGCGGAAGTTACAATTCGCATTTAACTTTTGATTGATGGAAATTAATATTATTTTAAACCAAATATGAATTTCACACTGTTAATTTCGCGTATTTATAGTGTAATCCATCGTGCATAATACAAACGAATAGAAACTTCAACGAAGAATAATACAGTATTTACTTTATTTTTAATTTCTGTCCTGATTTCCATATCTAAAATAGGTAAGATTTATGTGACACACAAGCAATGATAATAAAACAAACACTAAGTTCCTGAAATTAATTCGAAATAACTTTATTTAATTGGCATTTGCAATTCCGTTGCTAATTGGAGCCTCTGTTGGAATTTTATTCTTTAACGCAATGTGTAGATATGAATATATCCGTAAACCCGCCAACCGAACACGGATCACTGAAAGCGACCATATGTGTACACTTTTCTTTATCAATAGACTCAGTTTGTTCTTGTGCACATTTCAATAACGTTTTGTCCTTGTATCTGCCTGGAGCGTAGTCACTAATTGTAAGTAGTGACGCTAACCAATAAAAATATTAGGCGTATAAATAAGTTCTCGCGGTTTTGTTCGAAAATATATTGTTTAATATAAAAGGAATAGTCTAATAATTTTAATCGAAGTACATATTTTTGGAATCTACTATTTTTCTGCCATCTCTCAGGCAATATACGGATACCGCGACAAAAAAATACTTCGTCCTTTAAGGCGACAAAGTCATCAACCCATTTTTCGACTTTTGTTTCAATTTCGAAAGTGCGAGTCAAAGTGGCCATGCTGCATTGGCCGGGAGTGATGGAAATCAAATGGTGTGATGTTTGGAGAGTACGTTGGTTATCTATCATTCGATTTCCATTTCCTGAAACATTCTGAAGCTAGGCCGATGGATTTCGCATGAACCCATCCCGGATAACAAAGACAGAGGATGTTATACAGCTATGTTTTTGCTGACCAAGTTCAAAAGAAAGGTTTTTTTTACCCAAAATTGTAACCGGCGATGAAAGTAGATTTTTTTATAACTTCAAGAAAATCGTGGAATGAACTCGCGAACCGTCAACATCGACTGCGATACCCAACATTCGTGTTAAAAGGGTGTTATTTTGAATTTGGTGGAATATTAAGGATGTTGTACATTATCAGTTGCTCGAACGTGGTCAAACTGTTAAGCCCCGTTTACACGCTCAAATAATTTGCGCAAACTGATTTGTGCATTCACATAATTTATGATACATCATTTTGTTCAGGAGAGTCCAGAGAATTATTTATTTTTATTGGTATTTTTCAGCATTAGCTTTTGGTGGAAACCACATTATCGGAGTCTTACCATTGTATCCAAATGCAGCCCATATCAGACCCATTTTTCATCTCCAGTGATCGGTCTTTTTAAAGATAGTTCTCTTTATTGCGTTTCAGTAGCGAATCGCACACAGAAATCCGATTTATTAAGTTCTTTTCAGTCAATTGATGCGATATCCAAGTATCGAGCTTTTTAATCAGCCCAAGTTCGTTTAGATGTTTTGAAACAATCATGGCAGATATATTTAATGCACGACCAATATTTTTGTTGTTATATGGCGGTTACTATCGATTAATGCCTTGAGTTTATCCGAATCAGTTGCGACAGGACGTCCAGGACGAAAGGCATCTTTCAAATAAAAATTTCCATTTTCAAATTTTCGAAACCACTTTCTGCAGGTTGAGTCATCTATAGCATCGACTTCGTATACTGTACATATTTTTTTACACGTTTGTGATGCGTTTCTATCTTTTCGGTAATACAAAAGCATTATGTGCCGAAAATGTTTTTTATTCTGTGACGTTTAAACAATTTGAGAAGAAACTGTAAATGCTACCGATTGCGAAATACTTTTACGGAAATAATCACTGAAATCTAACCTTTAAAATGATACATGGTACCTGACTGCCTGAATTTCTTAACGAATTAAACGATACAATGTCACGTTTTCATCTTTCAGAAACGGGGCGAACTTATCTTACAACCCCAGTTACCCTACCTTCCACCAAGCGTATCCGTGGAATAACGGCTTCTCCGTTAAGTAATTAAAATATGTAAAAATAAATAATATAATCTATTTGCTGTGCATGTATGGCTGCCGATGAAGGAAGGTGAGGCGATATCTCTCGTCGCCACAGCGTCCAAGCTGGCCGCCGTGGAGGATGCGGCTCCGAAGGGGCCCGAGGCGTCGATTCGATCGAAAGCCACCGCACTTAAAGTATCGCCTACAGCAAGGGCCACCCTTTTGGCTCTCAGATCTCCCAGAAATAGAATATCGTATCCTCTTACACCTTCTCCGACGACCACAAAGGACGCCGAAACTATCACCGGTAAGTTTTTCGAATTATGCTTACTCCAATTTATTACAAAATATAGAAATATATATTACACCAATTCATCTGATTCTAGTTCTATGTTATTATTTAAATGTTTTAATATAAGGACAAATTTTTTACTCACAAGGGAAGACACGGAAGTGTCCCCCTCCGATTTTAATGAAACTTCGTGTCGCGTCCGTCCGCGCGGATTCTCTTTCGAATCCGCCTGTAGTTGTAAATTCCAGGCTCGACCGACGGGGTACGTGTACAGTTGCGACTGTTGCCCACCAGATTAATATTAGGCAACTGTTTCAGTATTCTCTAGGTGAGAATAAACAAGATAATTGCTCGGCCGGTAGAGCTGATGAATCATGAGTTTGTAATCGTGACTTATTGATACGAGACTTGCAACGAATAGTTGAGTCCGAAAGACTGCTCGAATACGAGTGTTCTAATACAAATAAGTGTTCGAGTCCGAATGCCTCTTGTCGAAACGAGTGTTTGCGAATGAATGTTGTCGATACAAATATTCGAATACGATTGTTTGCGAGTGAACGAATACGAATACGTGACTTGTCGATACGAGTGCGTGATATAATATCATCGACTAATTCGTTTATTTTTTCTCATATTAATACTTTTATTACATTCTAGTAAAAGTCCATATTTGAAATTCTAAAATTATCATCGAAAATTTATATAATGTATACTTTAGTTATACACCTTGTCATTTAACAGCTTAATCAATTTGTTTGCTTGTTTCAAATAGTTGGAAGGAACTGCACAGATTATTTCAAAGTTAACGCTTGGTTTTGTCTGTAACTTAATACATAAAGTATCGCGGCTTTCGAAATAATTTGAATAAATATATCCATACATATACGTATATGGCTTATTCCACGCCGAATCGATCACTTTTTGCACTCGATGTCAGGGATTTTGTTCAAAATGAAAATAATGTTGTAGTCCACGTGAAATTTGGGGAGGTTTAAGTCATGGTCAAATTTACAAAAGAAAAGTTTGTTTATAATTTCCTGTTATAGAAATGATATTGCAATTTAAACAAAATTTGTTCGAATAGACCAAACCTTCTTGATTAAAATAAAGAAAGAATGAACTCAATTCGATGAACAGTTTCCAAGATAAAAATTCATAAATACTCCTCGGTTTCACGAAAATAGGCAAAAGTTACGAACTTTGAGGGTGTGTATTTTTTAAACAAATACGATGTTAGCAAAATGATGCCTTAACCCCCCCCCCCTAATTTTACGTGAACTACAACATATATCATTTTGAACAACACCCTTGAGATTACGTGCAAAAAGATTTGGTGTGGAATGACTCATACGTATTTTCGGTAAGTATTGCTTGAATAACCTATAGTCGCACAATCTAGAGTTTAGAATTTAATTTTCAAAAATTATTTGTAATTGTAAAGAACTCACCCGTTTAACAGTTTAAAGACGAACCACACAGAAACACAAACAAAACAATATAAAATCACCTGATACTCATTTATAACAAAAGTATTTCTCATATTTGCCGTAAAGTTGCAAATTTTATTTTTAATAATTACTTAAACATTCAACGATATCACTAACTCCGTTCGAACGACGAAACTTCAATCCGTACGTAATTCAGTATTCCCGGGATATAGAATGTATATCAGGAAGAAATGTTCTAGACTTAGTGAAGTCGAAGGAGGAACTATCCTCTCCGATCTTGAGAACGAGTATTTTATGGTAGCCCGTGAACCTTCATGGCACCCGGCATTCACCGCTGACAAATGATGATTACTTTTCCCGATCATTGTCATCATTATTATCGTTAGGATCGTCGTCGTCATCATCGTTTTCGGTCATCATCATCATCATCATCATCATCATCATCATCATCATCATCATCATCATCATCATCATCATCATCATCATCATCATCATCATCATCATCATCATCATCATCATCATCATCATCGTCATTGTTGTGGTTGTTGTTGTTGTTGTCGTCATCAAACTAAGATAATCGTTCCTTGTCTGTGACAGAAAACACTGTGAAAAAATAATTTAGTATTTCCTTATTCCTAGATATGTCGAGTCCTTTGGCATTTATTATTTTCATTGAGTAAATAATTGTATGCTTCCAGGTAAGTCGACTCATAAATCATTTAGTACATATGTTCGAGCCTTGGTGGAAAAATAATTACTATTTCTCTATACGCAAATCGTAATAATAATTCATTCAGCTTCGAAACAATACTAAGTTTCCATAAATGACTCAAAAATGTGTTATAGTCTACTTTAAAGTCTTCTGTGATTTCTGAATACACATTTCCAGCGATTTCCAACGATAATTTTCTTTAGATTGTCGGCGACCGTTAACGCCAATGACTATTCTCATTATTGCAAATATTTTGTGAGTACAGAAGTTTTGATGGATTTGTTATGAAAGAGCAGGCTAATAATATTTTAATAAAATACATAGTAATTCTTCTATAAATGTATTTTCGGTAAAGAATTTTACAGCACAGGTTTTCTGAATATTATTATTATTATTGCTGAATTTATTTACTTAAATTACAATAATAAAGTCACGGTTTAGTATACATTGGGATTAAGTATTGAACTTGGTGGCATTCGTGCATTGATTTACGAACATAAGAGATGCATCATTATTTTTGACAAACTAAATATTCATTAGTTGTCATAGTTTCTTTAACAACATTTATCTCACCTTTTAAAACAATTTTAAGAAAATTCTTTTTTTGTGTTACCTTGTATTTTGAAACATTTTTTAAAATAGAATTTACTTATATTATACTTGAGTAATTGTAAACTCTAACTTCGTTTCTGAATTCATGTTCCTCCCACGAATGCTTACGATTACAAAATCGTAAAAGTATAGCTGCGAATTAGTTCTGAAATTCTTAATTTAATTCAACAAAATTATAATATCGTAATTAACATAAATATTAAATATCGCAATTGAAACAATGGTGAATCGTATCTTTGTGGTACACACGGCGTTTCAGATCAGCTGACAAGATAATTTTACGAGTCTGACGGTGGTGCAGAAATAACTAACGCACTTTGTTGCGTGGCGCCGAAAATAACCGACCTATAAAGGGTTGATCATTTCATGTTCTCTTAATGTGATACCCACTTGTCCACCTGATCGTAATTGAACCAACCGACTCTTACGAGAATGAACTAGAAAATATGCTAATTTCGCAGCGTTGAGTAAATTACGCATTATAGGTCATTGCCTATTAAGAATACAGGCGGAGGTATTATACTGGTTAACTAACTCTATATTATGATAAATTTATTTCCTAGTTTGAAAACAATTCCTATTTAAATGTGTCTACTCGTGAGTTTGTTATTCTGGTCATTACACTCTATAGTCTCATGTATGAATCATCAAAGAGTAAATATAAAATTTGAATTATTTATAAATCATGATATGTTACAAACCTAATAAAACAATTAAAAAAATACGTTTGAATTATTTGTTGAAGTCTTCATTGAATTTTTGTTTCCAAATGTAAACCAAATGTGTTTCAAATCTTTTATGTAATCTTTTATTTAATATCTTCGATTATATTTTTCTTATTTTTGTTTAACCTGGTAATATATCTGAACCGCATGAATCATTCGGAACCCACGGTGTTTAGTTCACTCCTGCATTAAAGTATCTAAAAGGAACAGAAATGAAACAACCAAAGATTCTTTACAACATTCTTGTAACTAACCGTTATGAAATTAATTTTCGGACGAATCCATAAAGCGCTATTGGAATCTAAAAATGTCAGGTGGCAGAAAATGTATCAATCTTAAAATGATTAGTAGACTTAAATCCAAACATAATGTTGCAGCCTAATGTCGTAAAATAAAATTTTCTTCAAAATAACCATGCGCCTAGTAACATTTAAATTGAACCTCGTTACTACTTGAATAAAATAATTTTAAAGTGACTTTGTATATCAAATGTCTTGTTTGATGAAAAGTTAAGATTGACAAAAAGAATGTATTGTGCAAATATAAGTAGTTATTTAAACATAACTTCCCTTCAACGGAGGCTAGTTTATTGCATGAAAAATTGTCTCAAAAGAAATTTGATTTTTAACAAATCACTACACTTAATACGTAGTAATTAAAACTAACACGTTTTGTTTTATTAGCCTAGCAATGAATGATATCTATATAATATCTTATTTGCTTTTTATTTGAGTAAAATAATTAGTAATTAAAATAAGTTCGCAATTTATTTTTGATTGTTGAATGGTCATTGTTTATAACAGAGAAGACGAAACCAAATATTTCAAGACTAAAACAAATACGGTAATATAAGACATAAAACTGTTTATTATTGTAAGTATTTGATTTAAATAAAAAATCTCTTAGGAACAACGTGCTACGTTTCAGTGTATAGAAAAGATATTTTTTCTAAGTTATTAATGAATATAAATAATGAGACGTTTAAAATAGTGTTTTTTCTTCTGTGTTTTAAAGAATGTATGTCCAAGTTTACCGGTGATTCATGTCTCTGATCTTTCAATATAGATACCCAGAAATTCAATTACCATGAAAATAAAACCACCATTTTTAAAACGGCAGATCAAAGCAATTGTGAGAAAAATTGATAAAAATCAATCTTTTAGTAATCGATCTATTCAGGGTTTGGTAAAAAATCGAGATTGGCCTACAGCCAGTAAATTCGTTCTATTTTGCTCTATCTCTTTCTCTTCCCCTCCCAATCCTCTCTCTCTCTCTCTCTCTTTCTCTTTCTCTCTCTCCTTCTGTCTGTTTCATTCTGTAGACTAAGTTCCAACTCGACTTGTGAATCCACACGATCGTTTCCTTGACTCTCACGAGTTTTGCAAGTTTCATTCCTTGCAACCGTTCAACACCTGTTACGAACAATTATCAGTGGTGTTCGAATTTGTTTGCAAAACTCGACGACAGCTGTTAGACATTGCAGTGCGAAAATATAAAAAGTGTTTACAAGTGAAATTATCAATTCTGTAACGCATTTTAAAAGCACAATTATAGTATTCTCGTTTCCAGTTCAATCATCATAATCTTATAATATTTATTGAAATCTGATAGCAATTACATAACTACTTTTTATTTCTTACTATTCTCTATATATAAGAACAAAAAGGTTCATAGTTTCTTCTTGTGATTACGCAATTGTACATTTTATTAAAGAAATATTAATTTGAAAAAAGTTTCTCAAAGTAGAAAGAATTATGGGATCTATTTACATTTATAAATATAATGTAATTGCAATGAAAAGATGAATACAATTGTTAAGAATAAACTGTAATGTAACATCTGAGTGTGTGCGTGTGTAAATTAAGTTATTCAAGTGTTGTGCTGAAAGAGACACCGATATTTAGAAAAAGAACGATGAGTGGGAATTATTAGTGTGGAAAAAAGGATTATGAACCTCGGTGGTGGTGCATCAGCTCGGCCTTGTGGCCCCGCAAAGCTTAAAAAGATTCTTGAAAAAAGAGATAGCATTCTTAGCAAATGGAGAGATGGTACGACTTATATTTTTTAATGAAGTTGCTAAATTCCATTCATCCATCATTCCCTTCTATTTCGAAGTATTTTCGTTAATTCTATATATTTTAATCAATCTTGTCGGTCAAATAAAATGTTACACAGCTACGAGCATTAAATTATATTCCTAAATGAAAGTACTTTTTAATATCGAAATTTTGTTGCAGAAATTGGCTCGAAAGCATTTGTAGAAACCAAATTGAATACGCTTTTGGTTGATTAAAATTTTCTAGTGTGCATGCTGTGATTAAAAACAACGTAAACAATTACGCTTAATTACAAAGAAGTACAGTAGGCGCTCGTTTATTGCAGCCTTCAGGGCTGTGGAGGGCTAGAATTCCAGGAATACTGCAATAAGCGAGCTCCAATCACCCGCGTGTTCTCCCCGCCACTCGGCCGTTCAGTTGTGCGACACACTTATATATAGGGTGGGTTGGATATACGCATTTTACGGTCATCTTAATTATCTTCGTTACTTTTAGTGATATCAGAAAAGTTTATTCACAGAAGTTGTTTAGTATGGATAGGGCTATTACTTAGCAGTAACAGTTTCTTCGTAGGTGAAGGATCTTTTGAGTTCTCAAAGTTAATTATGTTCTTTTATTAATGATATTGAAATACTATAGAATAAAAATACTTTTTTTACATAAATCGATTCTTCTAAACATGCTGCGTAATAAAGTATTAAGGTATTATGTGCAAAAGTTAATAATTCGTGACATATTTTAGTGACAAATGTTGAGCTTGGTTAGCATCTTTTACCCATTACGTGTGATCCGCGAGACAAGAAACAATGACATTGCCACCAGTATTCATTCCATCAATATTCATTGCACCAATAAAAATTTTATTAACACTACAAACATTTTATTAACACTAGAACTATCGATAATAAACGCATG
Source organism: Dufourea novaeangliae (assembly GCF_001272555.1). Lineage (NCBI taxonomy): Eukaryota > Metazoa > Arthropoda > Insecta > Hymenoptera > Halictidae > Dufourea > Dufourea novaeangliae. The sequence goes on along the minus strand of NW_015374046.1, from coordinate 1,495,099 downwards.
TCTAATTTGATCGATCGATAAACATGGCAAACTTTTGAAAATTTACAAACTTATAAATTAACTAATTTCTTCACTTGCATATCATAATAAAAGTTCCAAAGATCTTAGAAAGTGGATTGGTATAACATTAAAATCATCGTTATAGGAGTGTACTGACTGACAAATCATTTAGACTTGCTTGGTAATTCTACTGTTAAAACAGTATTACATACATTTTACTTTCTGTGATGAGATATGCGTGTTAAACGCGACACCGTATGTGTTCCGGCCTGAGCGCGCTGGGCGACAGAGTAGGGTACGCGCACGTGTGTGAGAAAGACGTATAAGCAAGGGGCGTGTCCTTCCGTGCAGTACGGTAGCGCGGGAATTGAATGCCTACTGTAACACGGAATGGTCTTTGAATCTGCATACTTCATTACCGCAGGAGATAAGAGGTGTTACATTTTACTTCACGCAACGACTGTTATGCGGCAGCACTGACAATACGCCGGCATTCATGTTCCCTCACGAGCAAACTCAACTTCAGCTAGGGGAAAAAGCAGTGCAGGAGAAGGGCGTTCTATCACTTGGTCTCGGGAATTATTGAAATTTATGTGAAATTAATTTAACGTTTATTTCGGTATTCGAATTAAATGTACCAAGTGGTAGGAGGCCCTTTCTCTACGTTACTTTTATGCATAAGTCATAAGTTCATTTGTGTTTGAGTGTGAAATATATCGGCCATGAAATTGGTACAGACTGTTAAAAAGTTATCCATGAAATATAAACAAAAATAGAAAAAATACCCATGTTTGTATATGGCTAACACAACATCGCATTTTAGTGTCTTGTTTTTTGATTCGCAGAGCTACCAAACGCACTTAGGTAATTTTTGTACGTACTTTTATTCATTCTATATGTAGAAAGAATGAAATACATGATCATTTATGTTCTATTCTATGTAAGGATGTAACCAATATCGTTCCTGACTTTTACGCCGTCGAATATAATTACAACATAAGGCCATAAAATTAAGCTTTCTGTATGCATCCTATACGCTTCCAATACGCACAAGCGTAGCGTAATCGTCATGTACGCTACACTGACGTGTCTATGACGAGACGCCTTAGTGGACAGTAGGCCTAACTTCCCCACTACCGAAACTGTACTTCTCCACGCGAGAACTGAGGTGGTTAACCAGTTCAGAGTTTGCAAATGAACTGCTCGGTGTTGGTTCATCAGACTTCTTCGTGCGTTCGTTCCGCGACTGGATTTGTAGGATCGAGTTGATGATCGCCGTAAGAGCGTTGAGGGCTTCGGTTGGATCCGCAATCGTCGTATGTCGTCTCTTATTTTACAGTACTGGCTATTTTTCTCCGCAGCGCCAAGTGTTGGGATGTTCGGAGGGTAGAAATAGAGCGTAAGTGTACGGTTTCTTGCACACATACCAATACAGGGAGTTACAAAAATGTTGGAGGACCCTGAAATAGGAGATTCGTGAGGTGATTTGAAACAAGTTTTTCCTTAGCAAAAATGTTATCCGAGGCTTTGTTAACGAGATATTAACGAAAAACCCCGACCAATCAGAGCGCGAGTTGCCGGCCAAGCTCCCGCAGTAGCATTGGCTACGCGCTGCGATTGGTAACCAACACTGCCACGGGCGTAATAAATACCAGCAAAAATTTTACTGTACATGTAATAGTTTTTTTTTTAATCCAGAAGAATGGGTTTTTTCAAGCGTTTACACGAGAATGTACCCTTAAGCCATCATTTTTCTGTTCTCGAATTCGTTTAAAAAATACAGGTCGCCGAAGTTTGCGATTTTTGCCTATTTTCGTGAAACACCGATGGAAGCAAGAATTTATATCTCAGAAAGTATTTATCGTATCGAGTTCATTCTTCGATTATTTTAATTTAAAAGCATTGCCCTACTATAGTCATTTTTCGTTGTATGAAAAATTGATTTTTTAATACTGAAAATTATACACAAATTCTTTTTTTGTGATTTTCTCTATGAGGGACACGGGGTGTTTAAATTTAGAGAAAATAAGCTCATATTCCTTGAAATATTCTCCATAAAATGAGCTCTTCAGAAGGTTGGAGCAATTGAAATTAGTCTCACAAGGAGTTCTAAAAGTGACTGGTATACCCCCGTTTCAAGTTAGCGAGCTGCGACTGGCAGTGGAACAAGCTGTTCATTTTTGTATAAAAATCGTAGAACTTTTGATAAAAATAAGATAGAAGGTTGAAATAAATACCCACTGCTTCGCCAGTAGCATGGTATCTGAGTTGTATTTGACTGCGAGATTTATTACATTACAAATAAAATCGGTTTGAAAATGAATGAAGCTTCAATATCATTTTTCAAGAGAACGATTGAGTTTCGACTCCATGGTTCGTTTCAGACTTTTTATTCTCATTTTGTCTCGCTGCGACATGTAAGTTCTTGACACCCTGTACATCACGGTTCGACGACCGTATTATGAGTAATCGAGTAGTCGTATAAAAAATAGTCGCTTTCCAGGCTTGTTACCGTTACTATCTAAGGATGAATATGAGAAGGATCATGGTACAAATGTATACATTGATTAAAAATATCGTACGAAATGTATATTTCTTTTTTCTTAAATAATACAGAGGTTTGTACATGTTGGTTTAAAGAAACTTATATTTTGTACCGACACTCGGTCTTTGCCTTTATTATTTCCTAGTGATTTGATTTGCCTCTTATTGGAGGCCTTCTAAATGTTTAAACGTTCAATGTCAAAAATGAAATAATTAAATTACGAATAGACGTTATTGATTCCTTCTGTTGTAATGTTAAACTAAATTACGTAAAATACTAAATGATACGATATGATACAATTATATTAGCGTATGGTTGGTAATAGCGATGTGTTATGGCACATGTAAGAGTTCCCAATTTATTGTTACATGATAACGACTACTTAACGAGGTTTTTAGAACCAACGTTTGATAGCCAAAAACTTATTAATAGACTGCGAATTTTATTGTTAAAACGTGTTGCAAAACACAATACATTTTACTTTACTTTGATAATTTTTTACTTTTATTGCAGAGGTCTGCAGCGGTGGTGAAATACCAGAAGTTGAGATCATCAGTTTGTTAGAGGAACAAATACCTAGGTACCGTCTACGAGCCGATACTCTCACTCAATTTCAAGGTAAACATCTATACAGAATATCAATGCCCGCGTTTGAAAGTTCAATATCAATGTTCATACACGCAGGATTTTGTCCTTTCAATTAAAATATTTGTATGTTCACGGACGTGGTAATAAATAACAATTGTTTAAATTTCCTTAATATTCAAAGTTTCTACATCTTCTGAATAGAGGATGCAAACTTTATGGAATCGTAACAATGGTTTTCATTATTCAAGAGAATTTCTCTTCCTTGTACTTACAAATTGTTATTATAACTTCTGTTCCTGGATTTAAATATTTAAAAAAACATATTTCTGTTGTCGTAAATATCTTCTGCCGAAACTATGTACTTTTATCCTTTGCACGTTTTATTAGTTAACGTCAGAAAAGTTGAAACATATAGCGCAGCTCTCTGACGATTCTTGCTCATTCCATCATATGATACAAAAATATGAGTAGCAAATATGGCTACAGCACTAAATATATGTGTAACTATAGTATAACCTTGACCTTAAAAATGTAGAATCGAACTGTGTAAAGTTTAAACCAAAACTTTAATTGTTTGAAAATGTTGTATTGTATTACGGAGAACATCTAATGTATTATACTTTAAATTAAATAGCTCTTTATTTATGTTGGTCTTATTATCAATCTCGTATTGCTATTAAAAACGATGAAAATATTCAAATTTTGTTATCTAGCTACTTGAAAATAATTATCTTCCCACTTAAAGTTTTAATCATTTTATTGTAAATTTTGCCTCAAGCCACGTATTCATCTGAGTATTCCATCCGTATGAACATCGCAAGAGCATCGAATAAGCCAACATTTTACATATTGGTGTGGACGTTGAACCGAGCGCAAATCGAGCATGTGTCGAGCTACTCGATCCATCCGTTCTCTGTCGATACATTCAAATGAGCACGCGATCGGATGGCTCTCACAAGGGAAGGCACAGAAGTGTCCCCCTCCGATTTTGATAAAACTTCGTATGTCTGTTAAGCAATAAAAAATAAGGGATGTGTTTTTCTTTAACGGCTCAGACACGACTTTAATTTGTGAAACCACCCCTCGAAGTTTTAATCTGAAATGTTTTTGTTATAAACAAATTATATTTTGGACAATTTGTTAGCACCATATTATTCTACATAAAATCTCGTCCATTACAAGTTTTCATGTATCTCCTCTGGTTTTCGAGATAGTACTTTCGGGTCGAAACTTCAAGGGGTGGTTTCACCCCTTAAAATCGCGTCTCAGCCGATAAAAAAAATACGCATCCCTTATTTTTGACTGCTTAACAGACATACGAAGTTTTATCAAAATCGGATGGGGACACTTCCGTGCCTTCCCTTGTCAGTGTAAACGTATTCAGATGTTTCTGTAGATATATAGGTGTGCGGATACTTGTCGGATCGGTGCTCATGCGGATTCTGAATGAATCCTACACTAGCCACGAACGAACTCCGAACGAGTATCGTACGAGCGATTCAGCGCTCATGAATACGCAGCTTAAAGATCACTTTACGATTTCTGATTACGTTTACTCTAATGCTAATTTCAATATATAAAAGATACAAAGTAGTGAACCAGTAAAAATGTATTAACGACTATAATAAAATTTTTTCATTTTTAGATAAAAATATTGCCTAATAAGATAATAACATCCATTTTTTGTGTTTTTTGTACTTACAAATATGTGTGTATGTAGGTACAATAACAATGAAAAAATCTACGTTTTCTACATACTATTTTGTTACATACATTTCTACAGTAGTGACTTTCTGTTTGACCAGTATCTTATTGTACCGTAATACGTATAGTTTTTATAAAGAAAAATTAACATAAAATTTGAAAATGAAAGAAATTGTATATCTAATCAATTGATGATTAGTGTTGTATTATTTTTAATAGCTACGAAGTACTATAATTGATTGTTACTAAAATTTGCATACAATGTAATAGACGTTCCAAAAAAAGTCTGTAGACGAAATATCTATTCCGCGTATAAAATAAGAGAAATATGGATTACTAGAAGCAAGAAAAATTACAAAATTATATGTTGTAGCAGGGCATTATATAAGTATTTTTATTAAGGACGTGTTATACCCTTTTTATTAAGTTTTTCCATATAATATCACACTCCAAGAATTATTTCCTAGAAAAATATTTAGTTACAACGTGTTTAACGTTAAACAAATATAATTATAAAGATTTTAATGATTTATTTCGTTTGTAACATTCAGGATACGAAAACTCTGACTGGTTTATTCCGTCACCAGCGCTAAAGTCTGTCGACGCTGATTTGAAATTGTCACCGGACCAAATCCGGGAGACCCTCAACTACTTTCGTAAGTAATTTTTTATATATATAGTTTTTACTGTTTTTTACTATTTTAACTTTATATACACGCCTTTGACTCGGCTAAATGAAGTTCCACCCATATCATTTTAAAGTATGTGGAATGAAAATTTTACATTTTGCAACGTTTAGCCAGATTTTACACTGTTTCAATAACAATGATAATTATCTACGAAAAAAATTAGATTGTTATAAATTAAGGTCTTCAGATTGCTGAAATCATAAGTTATATTTTTTATAGCTTTGATACGTTTCAGTATTAAGTATTGATAATGTTTAGACTGTAACTGTATTCCCAAATTATAAAACATTTAACTCGTTTTACCTGTTGCATTAAAATTGTTCACGCAAATCTAGCACATTGGTTAGAAATCAAAGAAATTGTGACCACCAAGCAGCTATTAGTTATTGTTACATCTGAACGACTTATCAAGAAAATTGCGTATTTCGTTTATCTTTCTCATAAATCATATTTACAGCTTAACCATTGTGTCAACCGAACAAGGTACTATATTCGACGATAAAAGTCCAGCTTTATCGTTCACTTATGTTATTGGTATTTGTGATAATTTTTTCAAGACTTATAGTCATTCCATTGGTGATTCATTTCAATGAGTTTTCCTTGAAAAAAATTGCATTCAAAATTAAAAAACGTTACACTGTGTATAATGTTTCTCTTAGATATTTAACTTCAATCTAGTTCACTTTTATAAAGAAAATAACTTTCTGTCGCCCATCGACCAAATGATTTTTGTCGGCTAAACTATTAGCCACCCAACTACGAACGGTAAGAATCATTAAAATGATATGTGTGTACATACTGCTCTAATAATTCTTTGCCGTTCGGACCATTAGCCGCTCAACTATTAACGGCCAAAATCATTAGAGCCGTATGTATGCGTGTAATAAAGTAATTATGTCTTAAAATTCCGACCTTCTTTCTTACCTTTATTTTATTAATTTTAACGTTAATTATATGCTGTTTTTAATATCCAAGCTTATGTTAAAGAGCTCGAGTTGTTAAGTATTATCTGACATTTAGTCGATTTCTCTTGTCAAGTATTACATACACCGCCTCAAACGGAAGAGTTCGTCTATTTAGCCATTCCGGTAAAGTTTTTTTCTACTTTCAAGGTACCTTTATAAAACACCGATATTTATAAGTTCAATTAAAATAAAAGTATACAAATTATCGTAGTTTATTTCTACGATAAAGTCTGATTATTGATTTTTACAACTTTAGATAACGGTAATTTTTGAAAATGTTATTATTTTATTTTGAAAGACTAGCCATAGCAAGCACTGTATTTGAAACAATTATTCCACTGCAACAATAATATCTATGAACCGTTTCAAGAAATACTCATTCTTTGTTTAAACTGGCGTTTTACGCATCATTGATAACAAGTCACATCTAATTAGTCAGTTTTTTGTCGACTGTCCAACCATACTAGTCGCCCGGAAGAGTTCTCGACCAATCAGAGCGCTCGACCCGGCACTGCTCTGGAACTTCCATAGCGTACTTTAGTCGCCGCTTGTCCTCCACGTTGGGAGGATGTTGTCCGTCTGTTCTTATGTCATGTTAATGCATTCGTTTCGTGCCTCTGCAAGTTCGCCTATCGGCAAAAAAGCATTGTTGAAGTGTTGTTCTTCTAATGCACACCACTTTAACGTGGATTCAGTGAAAATATCGTGAAATGACAGTTAACAGTGAATCAATGGTTTAGTGCACTTTCTTCTACATGTTTTTGTTCGTGACGTATATTGGTAATCATGCATATGCATACGTAATATTATGTTCTTTGTTGTGTTAAAAAGCTAACACAATTTTTTATCAATGAGTTCTACACGCAAACGAGTCGTCAAAGATTTTTGTGAATTAATCGTCGCAATAGAATGTCCAAATACGAGTTACTATTGTTCTACTGTATTTGTGAAATGAAAAGCAGGGTTCTTATGTATTGATATGTCATGAATCCAGTCGCAATAAATGAAAGTGTTGTCGAAATGATTTTGTCGAAAATGTGGGTTAATTCAATGAAGAACACTTTTTAAAATTGACGTTATGCCCCAATTTTGAATCTACTTATTTGTTAAGGTTTTATTAATTTCATGGCAGATTGTTGATGTATATTGAAAAGTCTGCATAATTAGTATGATATTTTTTGCGAGAACAAACAGTAATATGGAATATTATTAAGTTTAGAGAAATGGAGTTCATTTGGAAAATATCCTGATATTTAGGTTATGTTCGGATGACTTTCCAATAGGAACATTTTTTATCATTCGATTGAATTAACTGATGTGTTTTATGCGTCATGTAATTGTTATTATTACATTGAAATATACTTCTCCTTAAATTTATTAAATCATTGAAGTAAAACTGCGAAAAAAGTGACAGTTTTTTAAGGCACGCTTTATATAGGTTATGTTAGGTTAATCCGCGACGAAATATTTTTGAAGTATCTTCAATAAGAATGTACAAATTATACATACAAAATATTATTATACTTTTAGTTTTATTCTTTGTTTTTTTATTGACATTGGGTTACATTAAAACCAACTTTATGTTAAGATAATTTCTTTTAAGCCTTCAGTTTAAATAATAAATAGGCCTCTTACTTTCCCGTACTTTAAATATTTTACTTTAGTTTTTTTAGACACCTTTTAATAATATCGATTTAGTTTTTGAGTGAACTTTCTTACTCTCCCAAGAATTCTGCGTACATTTCGCATACCATTGTTATATAAGTCTACAGTATTCCTTTATCTTCCCCGCATACTTGATAACAAAGTGACAAATCTCATCATTTTTTTTAATAATCCACCAAGCGGAAATTTTCCGTGAATAAAAATTTGGTGGAAAACGTCCGTTCAAATTTTCCTCCACATTTAATAGCATGTACCCTAGAAAACATAAAATACAACATACTCCTAATAGGGTACAAAATGACTTATAAAACTTCGATGTTGGTAGTCTCGAGTATAGTTTATTTATAATGTATTGTTGTGTCTAATGATTTTATTTTTACGTATTATTAGCAGTGTTTATTACAACTTTCTCGGACACTTTTAGCGAACCTACACTTAATTAATAAGATTAGTACAAATGCAATTTATTTGAATGGTTCGCGAATATTGAGGTCGTTTTCGTAATTCTGAAACATAAGTAGACATACAACGCATTCTAGCTACGCATTAACCGACGGATGTTCCTGCGCTCCGATTATTTTATGTATCTTCAAGCGGTTATTTTCTTTAGCAGACGCGTCGGTACCTATAAGAAAACTGATACTGTCTGAACTTTTATTCCTTTTGCCACTCTTATGGAATAAGTGATCGATGACCCCTTCAAATTATTTTCGAAATGTTTAAATGCATCTGCATAGAACCGAAAAGTGTAGGTAGTTACTGTGTAATTCCGTACAGGAACTTGTAAGATACATTACATCAAATGTATTACACATATCTTGTCTTGAACTATTACTTATTTTCAAATAATTATAACTGTAGATATTTCTAAAATATAATTATTTACTGATATTTATTTTTAAATAATTAGCAATAGTAAATATGTATTACTAAGATTTGATTATATAATGGATTACTTTCAAATAAATTCTATGAACAACATAGGTAAATCTTCTTTACGTAATTCTTTTTATGAGTCGTTTAAGTGCAATGCAAGTCCTTAAACGAGTATTTAAAGTACTTTCGTTATTTAATATTAATGAATTCTATTCTGTATCAAAAAGTTGTTCTTAGTGGTTGTAAAAATTAATATTTATATACATAATTAGTTCCCTAAATAGATGTTTCTGTAAATTTAACATGTTTTCTTTGTTATTTCCGTGTTGTTTTTATACAGAATGGCACTTGTACTTTTTTTAATTAATATACTTACCTACCCTTTCTTTAGTACGTTTCTGTACCTTTCTAAACTAACAGTTTTTTAACATATATCTTTCCAATAACTTTTTTATAGTGGATGAAGTATAGTATTAAGTTGTTGCATAATTTCTGTCCATCAGTCTTTTAAAAGTTAATAATAAATGCTCCTATACATGTTGAGAAATAGACTGTGTGTGTGTGTATGTGTGTGTTATTTTGAAAATATAACAGCCACTTGAAAAATATTATAAAGGTAAATTCAAATTTTTTTTATTTAAGTACCTTAAGAAGGGTCGAAACTTTTGCAACAACCTTATATTAACTAATCTAACCGATGCTTTTGTTTAAAATTAGAGTAAAATAAAATAAATGATATCTTGCAACTGCATTTATGCATAAAAATAACACAGGAATGTTAGTCTACTCTATGATCCAAATTATACCGTGTTTAGTGTTATTTCAATCAGAAAAATCACACCACTGTGTTAATAAAAATTTCATTGACAATGAATCAGTAATGAAAAAATTTCACGTTTGCATTAGTGTTGTCTCACTAATGCTCAGGCTTTCAATCTTTGTCGGTTACCTCGACCGTCGTTGCCGTATAACTACAAAGGCGAGCTGTTGAGACTCGGCCCGAAATCTATTAAGTGAAGAAATCGTGTCTCTCTATTATAAATACTCCAAAGCGGTTCCGAGTTTCGAACATTAATCGAAGATTTACTGTACTGTCCAGAGTAATTGGTGGCTTGCATGGCACAGAGCATGTAAATAATTCCTTAAAACTAAGAGAAACAAAATGTGCTAAGAAACGCTATTTCATATCATCAGTTTGTTACATAAATTTGAAAGCATTTTTCAGACATTTCTTTGAAATGAGTAAGCAATTTATGTTTTCGTAATAACTCATATACATATTGTGTACATATACCCTTAGGGAAGACTATAACAAACGGTTCTGTTACATTAAATAATCTGTTACACAAATTTATACCCACGTGATTATAAACTAATTTGATGTTAATAAACAACTCCCTCTCTTGAAAAATTAATGCTTGTGATAATATTTAAACAAAAAATTTTTTCAAACATCCTACGATGTACATGTGAATATGAAAATAACTTTCTCTTGTTTTATTGTTCTGTCCTTTAGAAGAATTATCTAATGTTCGTCAGATAACCGATTAAGTCGGTCTCGTTAAAGAAACACCGTGTAAATCTTTGAATGCATTTCCTCCCACATGGTTCATTGCTTTCTCATAGACGTGTTCTACGAGTTAAAAGATGCTCGAGAGAAAATGCGAATTGTAATGGCTTATTGTTTCCGAAACTGCACTAGAGCTCTTTCACACTCATTTATTTCCCGAATCTAATTACCGCATATAATTAATCGGTGAACAAGGAAGTTGTGCATTCTGCACTCGATTTTCACTTGTTCTCATGCTCACGGATGTGTTTTAGATGAAGAATGGCAAAAAATAATCTCAATAGAACGCAAAGCACATGAGAAATTTATGCTGTAACACAGAAGTACTAGTTGTGCCAGTGAATCAAGAATTTTTTATTTAATTCGATAAAATTATGTAATGGTCGTTTTTCTAATTTTTTACTTGTATATTTTTATGGGTGCTTGGAACATTTTAATTTCAAATTAAAATGAAATTATATGAATATATTGATCTAGTACGTATAGGAATATAAGAATTTCATTATTTCTTAGCATATATCTTGTGAACCTTTTACTATGTATAACGCTTGATGTTAAAAAATAATCTCTAACACTGACTAGGCACTACAGATGCTTGGTTTCCTTAGTGAGATATATGTATAAGGTGACCAGATGTTTTAGGTTGCTAAGCGGGACATGTTCAAAAAAAGTCATTTTTGAAAGCACTATTTTCTTAGTTTATTAAGTCTACTCTAGAAACATTTGTTGCCAGTTAATAGCGCTACCAAGTATAAAGTAAAGAAAACAGTAACTTTGTGCCAGTGCGAATATTTTTAAAAAGTTATCTACCCAATTCCGGTACCATTTTGGGACAGTCCCGCCTAATTCGGGACGTTTGGTCACCTTATGTATGTTTATTTATTGTGTAGTGAGGCTTAATGCCTAGTACAATCTTTGTTTCTGTTTATTCACGCTTAATTATACAGGGTGTCTCAAAAAGATGGCACAATTCGCAACTTGAATATTCCTCATGCAAATACAAATCGAAATGCCCGTTACTGTTTTGTAAATAATTTATGTTACTTTTTATAATCTTTCTTCTAAGCACAAATTATTATGTTGCATGCAACGAGGGATGGAAGTCACAGAATGTGAAAAGAATAAACTATTTTGTGACTAACTATTTTATGACACAGAAATGTGAAAAGAATAAACTATTTTGTTTTGATAACAGTAGTTAAACTTAACTGTAGGTAGTCTTACACAGCAAAACCGAAGAGCTTGTTCAGCGCATTAGGATTAGAGCTAAGCAAACTAATTCCTATACAGGGTGGTTTATGAAACTGCACCAACTCTTTTCTAGTTGCAATTGCATAAAAATGTTTCAGAAATAGCTACTCTCCTGCGACAATCGTTTCCGTATGTGCAATATACAGTTGCATAATGTTTAACCATTTCGTTACGACAGTATTTCTCGCGAATACACTGCCGATTCACGGGGCAATCACGACGCGAACTTACATTTCACCAAGGGGAGAACGTAAACATTTGATACTTTGTCGCGCAATGACCCGGGGATGGGCAAACTAATTATCTAGATAAAAAGTTTCGAATAACGAATAAAAGATAAGAAAAAAGTATTTCGTCATTTTTAATTGTTTAAACGTAGAAATTTCAATTTTTATAAAAAAATAATACTTCTTTATAAATGAATTGATATTTGTCGTACAATTATTTAATCTCATTAATTGTTTAAAGCTCAGAACGACACTCTTAGATACTGCTGCTTTTCACTGTGTATTATTCGAATAAAATTCTACCCAAGATTGCGCAATGCAAAGTATTGGTTTGTTATTAAAGTTTTATTGTTTTAATATATAAGGAATTATAAAAATGAGCGATAACCATGGGGATAAGAAGTATACTCTACTCAACCAAAGTTGTGAATCAATGCAAAATTTGAATGAATGTCTAAGTGACTGATAGGATACAGTGGCCGTTAAACGTTTGGTCTATAGTCACTGTTAGTAACGGAAGTGTTAAAAAATGCAAACGGATAAATTTTTTACGTTAATCGATCTTTCTTGTCGGTCTTTATTCAAGAAGGTGCTCGAACGCTCCTTCAGTAAGTATGTTATAAATTAGTTTATAATACTCCGAATTATTCACTTTTCTATTGTTTACTATTATTTTACTTTAGTATTTAATTATTGTCTATATGGAAATACGCAGAATAATATAAACAAATATTAGTGATGTTTAATGAAAATTATATAAATAAATGAACTTCGGTGTGATTTACGTAAATCATAACTTTATGGAATCTGCGTCGACGTCTACAGTCCAGTTGTTACTAAAATTTAGATATGCTTTTAGGGGATATTTGTTTAAATATACATATGAATATGGGATATACGATCCTATCTATTTTCGCATGTTTACTGTACGAATATTTTTATTCCTCGCTGTATCTTGGAATATGATCTGTCTCGAACCATACACACATGATATGTATGCACAATGTCTTGAAAGAAATACGTGAGCGATACCGAGAACAATAACAATTTTATCGTTGCTTGCACGATTCTTATCGATCCATTGATCACATGTATGTAGAGTTTGATCGATTGTTTTCTTATCGACATTACTACGTGTTCACAGAATCCACATGACTTTTTTAAATAGTACTGATAAATCATTTATTATTTCGCGATATTTTTAATAATACCTCTGACACGTAGATTACAATACACGGTTTCAGTTGAAATTAACTTTATTGTAGACCAGTGGTTCTTAACATTTGCGAAGTCGCGAAACACTTTTGATAAAACTCGGAATACTAAAATCAGTAAAGTCATAAAACTAACAAGTAAAATATGCATGAACATACCTTTAATAATTGTACAGAGTTCAGAATAATAATTAACACATTCGCCACAGCATATAAAGGGTGTAACAAAAATGTTGGGGGGCCTGGAAATGGGAGACCCGTGAGATTATATGAAACAAGTTTTTCCTTTGCAAAAATGTTATCCGAGGCCTTGTTAACGAGATATTAACGAAAAACCCCGACCAATCAGAGCGCGAGTTGCAGGCCGAGCTCCCGCGGTAACGTTGGCTACCAATCGCAGCTCATATACAAGGTGAATCACGAATCAGTAGATATCATTAGATGTGTTCCATTGTACAGAACGAAATATTTACAAATAGTAGGCAAGAGCTCAACATCGGTACACGTACACTGGTGCAGCATACGATACTCTATAATATTTCTTTAATTTTTTCTCGACCCGGATGAAAAGAAGAGTAACACATGTTATGTTACACTTACCGAATTCGTCTTGAAATCCTCTAACAGATAGGCGTAAAAAAATTATAGGTGTATTTGCAAAAAATTGAAGGTAACCTTGAAAAATCATGAAAAAAAAAGAGTTGACAAAAAATTTGCTATCATCACATTAAATCTCTCTTGAAACCATGCTATACCTGATAAAAACATTTTCGATCGGACTGCTAATAACAGAGTAATCTCTGCTGATCACGATTCGTGGTTCGCCCTGTATATACGTGTCACTGTATTCTGTGTATTTCGAAAATATGTACCTCGTAATTCCCACACACCAAAGTAGAACTGTTCCCCAAGAATTTTTGAAATATGCCGCGTTCTGATTAATTCACGAAAAGCTTTCGACACGTTTGCATATACATACTTTTATCATTTAACACGTTTGCCACCACATCGGTTAGTGGTAACCGACATTGAATAATCGTCCACAAAATATTCTTATTTGGAATGTTCATATAGTAGAAAAAGGAGATATAAATTAAATTCAAAGCTAACAGGACAAAATAATTTTTCATCACGTCAGATATTATAGGTGACACTCGTAGTATTTTTTGCGCTGAATTTAAATATGTTTTTAATTCTTTTCTCTATCAGGCATGGTTTTTTTGGAGACATGAATTTCAAAAGTTAAAGTACCATATATTTACATTACAAGATAAAATGTATGTTATTATCTGAATAAACATGGTAGTTGATGATTGGTTCCAGTACTTGGCATCTAGTACGTTCCTCTTGAGCACTCAGGATTATTCAGCCAGCATACATACTGCGATTACACCTAACCTGATGTGTTCTTTTTTTGTATCAACAGTATCTTAACAAAATCGTTCACTATATTCATCGCTCAAGAGTAAAAGTCCATCCATTGTCTACCTTCTTCATGTTTGAAATTTTACTTGTTCAAAAAAACAAAGAATCTACAAGCTTTTACATGCAATCAAGTTTCGAATATAATTATTATTGAATTAGGAAGTCATTTGGAGAAATTCAATAGCAAAGAAAACTGTTGTCGATAGGAAAATTTTAATTACACATTTAAATACAGCCTGCAAACTTATCCGTACACTACTCATTAACGTCTACGCGATAAAACTTTGTTCTCCAATATCACAATGTAGTACTTAAATATCTGATTACACTGGTCAATATGATTTTTGTCCCAACGTTTATACTGATTCTTATAGATTTTTTTGTGCTGAATACGATTCCGTAAAGATCTCGTCCAGAAATTTGATTTTAAAAAAAGTGCAAATTTTCAACTTTGAACAATTCCTGCCAGCGTCGCAGATTTTACTAAACTATTTCGCTTCTGTATTGAACACAGAACGTGTCTTACCATTGCTGTTAATGCTTTCCGGAAGAAAAATGTTTATTGTATCTGCTGACGCAGTCAGATTATGTCCTGCACCCTTACTTTTTGAAATAAATTGAAAAATATCTGTAAAAATCGGTGCATTTCGGGTGTCCTTTTCCCTTTGATCGTTATTTAACATGTTTAAATGTTGATAATGCGATAACAACGTATACCATTTTATTCGGGAGAGTTTACAGAATAATTTGACGCAACAATCAAGTGATTAACCATTAATATGTGAACACAAAAAATGTTCAATGTTGAAAATTTGAATTTTTTTAAAAAATCAAATTTCTCGCAAACTGAGGGGATGACAAAAAACTGTTTACGGATTCGTATTCAACACAGAAGAATCTCTAAGAATCAGCAACTGGATGCTCGAA
Organism: Dufourea novaeangliae; assembly: GCF_001272555.1. Classification (NCBI taxonomy): domain Eukaryota; kingdom Metazoa; phylum Arthropoda; class Insecta; order Hymenoptera; family Halictidae; genus Dufourea; species Dufourea novaeangliae. The sequence goes on along the minus strand of NW_015374046.1, from coordinate 1,479,453 downwards.
GACAAACAAAAAGTTAAATTTTGTTGACCAGTGTTATTAAACCAAAAAATGTGGACGTATTTCGATGTCGACGGTTCTAGGCACAGCGGTCCAAAATAACTGTGCTGGCGAACGTGTTCATAAAGAATAATAGAAATTAGTACAAAGAAAAATTTGTCCAATGAATAGTGAAAATAGGAAGAGTGGGTGCGAAGAATTTATACAACGTTGCCACGAACAGAATGGTGAAAATCTCTGTGTCGATCTGAATATTGAGAGGTGATTATGGTGATATGAGTAACGATCACGGTTCGGAAGAATCTTTCCAGAAACAAAGTGGGAAGATCGAGGGTGCTTCATGCGCGGGAACAGAGAGGCGAAGGCGAACGAGCGAAAAGCATTCCTCGAGAACGATTGACCAAGCTCACGATGATTTCCAAGGGACGAACTCAACTCCTTCGGGAAGGCATGCCGAAGCTGTCGTTGAATCGAGAATGCATTACCAGGAAACGCTCGAGAGTTCCCAGGGAGATCTATCTTGTAGAACAATCGGACGAGCGCCGGTTAATACCGTATCGAGTACGGGCGAAAGTCTTTCGGGAAACTTTGCCGTAGCAGGAAGTTCCTCGTGGAAGAACGATCATTTTTTCCAACGGACCGCTACTCTAGAGACCTCGGCGTGCAACGAAACATTTCCCAGGGCGTACGGATTTGGACATTTATTAGGAATACCGGATAAACAGTCCGGTCGGAACGTTTGGGGAACAGAAGGGAGTCCGAATGATTTCTCGAAAATGGCCGATGAGAAGGAAGGAAGATGTATGGCGAGCCGGGAATCGAAAAGTGCCTGGAACTTGAAAAGTTTTGAGAACCATTCTTGGCGATTCGAGACCAGTTCTCCGCGAACACCGACGTTCACGAGTTTGGCTCTGGACGTTTCTTACGCGGGCCTCGATTCGTCCGGTCTCTTTGATACTGAATCCTCGAAAAAGGCACGGATAGACAGTCCTCCGGAATTCGGGGAGAATTTCAGCGTCGTCGATGGTCTAGATGCTAAATTGGCCTCGAACGAAGAGAGCACGCCGGAGGAACGAGTGGAGACCCTGAAGGAAGTTCTCGCGGAAGTGGATATTCACGAGGGGGACGGAGCCGTTTCGGATTTTTTGTTCCACGTTGCCAAGACGAAACACGGCAAGATTTATATCAGGGTCATTAGAACGATGCTTCTTAATCGAGGTAGGATATTAATACCGTAAATTATCGATTATTTTGACGTTTGCTCTTATGCTGTTGGATAAAAATAATTGGGAGCGAGCGGGTCACGCTATGAATAAGGCGACGCGACGGTCTCAGCTCCCAAAGTGGGAATTGGGTTGAAATAGGCAATCCTTGCTACTTGATTGTCTGAATTATTCACGACGAAATGAAGCAACGGTTAAACTCTTTTCAAATGGACCATATTGATTTTCAACGGGCATCAATCTGTTCGCTTTGAAGCTCGTATATAATTACAACGCTCTCTGTATAGTCAGTCGTTTACTAAAGTGAAATTCTAGAAATGGGATTGTAATTTATGGAGAATGTACGTTAATGTACGTGAAATATTGCTATCAACTGAAAGTATAGAATGTATACTGCAATACTAGATATAAAATCAAATGTTTAAAGTAGCAACTGTCTGGATTCACGCATAGTGAACACGTTTAATCTCGGAACACACTGCAGTGAAAGGGTTGAATAAGAGAAACAACAGATACAGTTGGAGCGTGAGTTGCAAATTAAAAAATAGAATTTAGGTTTGGTCAGTACCGGTCCTTCTCATGATAACGTGACGTATGACCAAAACCACTTTATGGTCTATTTGAAATAGTAATTTCTACAAACGATGATATAGTAATAGTGGGAATTCTTATGGCAAATTGACGGTAGTGTAACATTACATCAAGGAGTTTCGTGTGGCGTCGCGCTTCTTTGAGGTTGCCGAAAGCGTTACCAAAATTCGCATCCTAATTAGTTATGCCCTGCAGGGGAAGGCAAATTCTTGAGTTTTTCCAAGCGACGTGGAGGTGGAAAACCTCTCCTTCAGGGCGAAACGACTTGACCGCCATGAAATTTCGACTCTCCCAACGGTAGGGTTTGTGCCACAAACTTTGTGGTTGTATTGCCCCAAGTTACCATGCGCATGCGGCGGACTTGTAGACCAAATGTTCGGCTCTTTTGTATATTATTCTTTTGTATTAGCGAAATCTAAATTAAAAGTGGCCGGCGTCGAAGAAATCTAAAATGAATATACAAAGGAAGTAAAATAATGAAAGTTAACGGTATCGTCTGAGTTTATGGCTGTCGTTCCTAGTCTACGACGGAACACTTTATTATTATTAATTTTGAGCACTGTTCCTTTGAACTCACACGCGACTGTATTACAAAGTGATAAAAAGTTGTACTTAAATCCATATTTGCTAATGTAATTTTTTCATGACCATTCTCACTATCAACTTCATGCACTGTGTATCTTGTCGATAAGTTAGAATTAGTTTGGATAGCACGTTTCTATTTTAAGCTTTTCTATAATCTCCAATCAGTGCATTTTTAACTTTTATAACGCTGTCAGAAAACAGAAGCTCTTTTTAGAGTTGGAGAGGTCAATATTGCAAAATGCACAAATGTTAATAAACAACTGATCTCAATGAATACACTGAATATTTACACGTAACTATGGAATCTCTGTATTAATATACAGCTTCCTTCGTGGTACTCTGCCATGAAAATCATTATATCGTAAGATTCGTCGACATAATTCGGGACGAACTTCTTTATCAAACATTTCAGCTACCACATTTGTGAGTTAACGTACGGATATAGTACTGGGTGCGGCTACATCAATGGGTGTCGCCGTATTCATTTACAAACACACTATGTAGGTTCCATTAACTGTATCTATATATTTCACAAAAGAAATCATTGTTATCCCTTTTATAAATTATACAATTGAGAAAGTGAGCATACCAACCATTCGTTCTGTATAAAATCCAAAATTGAGCGGCTGTAGTCATCATAAGTGCAAAAGGATTAATAAATTTAACCAACACCTTCCTGTTTCCTAAAATTTCATAAACGTGCGTGTCCGAAATTCCTTTGCAAGTTTAATTAAGATAATTGGGATGTTGCTTACAAGGTTTGTATTAAATACATCAGGTGACCCACCTGCTGAATAGATTAACAAAGATAAGCTATTTAACTCAGTTCATACTAATATCATTAGATAGGCCCTAAATAAACATTAAACCGTTGCACTTAAATCTATCGAGTGACAAGTTTTAACTTTCAGTACTGTATATCATAAATAAACGACGAATATTCATGTGAATTTATATTTTTGCAAACCTTCTACAAAAGCTTATCCTAGAGAAGAATCAATTTTACTTAATTACAAACAAAACAAAGGGTTCATTAATCATGACTACAAGCTTTTATCTCATTGAGTTTTTAAATACCTACATATGCCATTACGTACGAAATCTGCCTATGATTATATAATATTTTACAATACTGTGGGATTAGATTTAAATAATATATTTGACAGAACTATGATTATACCAAATCAATGGCAATTAAATTATATACAACTATCACTATAACTAACAAGAAATGACTATTCTAACAACTCTGATTTTCAACTCTCTACCCTACGACAACTCTGTATTCTGACTCTATCACAACAACTTCGCTTTTTGCCCACCACCCTTTTTTTTTTAAGAAAAAATGTCGCCGAAGCATCGTCATCGAAACGGATAAATCTCTGGACATTCAATTTTCTTCTAAACGACTAATCGTATCTGTATCAATTTTTCTCAAATTGTGTGTTTTTGAATGAGGAATTCAACCGTCTAAATAATTTTTTTTTAAATCATTTGTTTAAATAATATATTAAAAGATGTATACTTTTTCTGTCATTTTTCTTGTTAAATAATTGAACCTGAGATTTTCCATTGTGGTAAATATGTGGTAGCTCAGAAAAGAACTAATGTTATTGTTAGGATAACATGTCTGACATCAAAAGACTGATAGATAAAATGTAAATTCGTCTGAATCATTCCATATAGTTTTTACAATAACGAAATTGTAAAAATTGTGTGAAACATAAATTCAACAAGCGTATTAAATAAATGGGAAAGAAATCGAGTTATCAGATGAAAACTCTTTCCATTTATTCACAAGACCGCAGGTTAAAGCAGAACATTTTTATAGTTTCTTAAAGTACAAACTTTGGGGATTAACGTGGTGTAGATGGTTTTTTGGAACTCTTTGGATGTTTTGCTATATGAACAAAAACGTAAATCTTTTTTTAAAAGGTAAAATTTTCAAAACTATTCGTCGAATTCTAAATTTCTGAATGGTAGTCAGTAGTCACATATATGTACAATATCATGATATAAATGATATAGTTTTTTGGATGTAAATATAAAATACTTTAATTCAAAGAATAGGTCGCGCAAAGTGTGCGCACAAATCGCTAAAAAAAACAAGTTTTAAACAACTTAATTTTTTTTTCTTTGCGACTTCTTGTTCCTTAATATCCAAGTATTACATTGAGATAGTTAAAAATATCAGAATCCGAAATTGAAATTTTCGTAAGATTGGCATTCGTCTCTGCCAACCCTCGGTTTCTTTTTTATTACCTTCTTCCCCTTACAGCTACGCTCTCTTAACACTATTTAATTTCAAGTACGCCTAAAATGACGGTACTACAATACAGATGACAATCCAACTGGATTAAAAAATTTATTTCATTGCCCAAAGGAAATAAGAAAACTGAAAGAAGTACGCAATCATATTTTTAGAGAGACCAAGTCTGCTTTAATTAAATTTACAATTGGTTTGTCTCATTATAATGCGGATCCAACACTCATTTTATCTCATTAACGATCCTACTTATCAACTCTCGTTCGTGATTGGGCGAAGTACGAAGATATCGAGTCTCTCTGTGTATTCTACAAAAAAAGATATCTACGAGAATGGCTTTACTTCTTTCATCTTTCATTTTGCTTTACGTAAAACACCAATTTAAATTAAAATATGAAACTTCAATTCATCTTGTAAAACCTCCTTAAAAAAAAAAACTACCACGAGAATATACTGAGAATGTTGCTTGTAATAACAGTGAAGTCGTTTTGACAAAGTGGTTTGATAATTCTATTGTAATATTAGAATTTAATTGTCTTGTAATCGGTAAAACAGACACATGCAAAAGATGGGACAAAAGACACAAACGCGTTATATTCTAACTAAATTATCGACCGTTTTCTCATCAGCGCCGATAGCATAGCGAGTACATAAAGTCATTTTTGAACGTAGCCTCGTGCCCTCCTCAAGCTCATTTTTTTTCTTTGCTAATTATTTATTTTTATAACTCCTAACTATATGACAATGATTAATATGTACTGACAAATGTCTTAAGAATAATTAAAAAAAATTTTAACCGGAATTATACATACAAATGATTTTAGATCGCTGTTTATGTCACCGTTTCTCTTATCAAATATTTTGTCAATTACGGTATTGTTCGACATTTTGGGTCAGTTGTGATTTTCTATTACAATGAATCACTTTGTCACATATTTTCCACTGCGCAGATACTCCATTCCACACAACTGGTATTTCCTATTCCATCAATCCAGTCGTGAAGTAATGTACGTCGACTTTTTCTTACTGTCGGCATCTCGTTTACTGTTTAAAACACTAATTTTTAAATTAAAAATCAAATATATTTAATTACCGTACTATACTGATACTACGGCAACTTTACGTAAATGAACTATACATAAATGAAATATGCAGTATACTTTTGCATATGCGTTTAAAAACATATGAAATATGCAAAAAAATGCATATTTGAAGTCCTTAGTGACAAAACCAATTTTTGTCTTGGTTCTATTTTTTTACTTATTTCCTATAAAAATATGCATTTGCATAAAGATCCGCAGTCTAGTAATAACAATATCTACTTACTGTAAAAATGATGTATTTCTGCATTTGCTTCGCCGCGAAATTGTCATTTTTCAGCATTATTTTGCGTTTTTTTTTTTATTTTCACGGCTCGAATTTTTAATTTTAAGTCTGAACAAATTTTGAAGTCTCTGTTTCAGAAATTGGACAAAAACGTGATCTTTGATTTTTGCTCATTACTATCCTCCCTCCGGCGAGATATAAAGCTGAAACTTGGCACACATAGGTTTTTTTAATTAGCTGTTCAAATGAGCCATCACAAGTTGAATTTGATTTAGGGGCACATGTAACCACCTTATTCAGCTATAGCCTTTAGAAATCTTAAGAACACTTATTCTCGTTTATATATTATGCAAAGCTTTACAACTTGACATTACTGTATGTACACTAGATAATGTTGTCTTTCATATTATGGTGAAATATTTCTATGAGTATGTGTTTGAATTTCCCTCTGTCGCGGCAATACGCATGTTGCGCGCGCAGCTTGCTTCTGACAGCTACACGACATGGCGCCGTAATAATTCTGTCGTGTGTGTCGTTTCACGTTTCCTCCATGTTCTCTAACGAAATAAAAAGCAATCATTTCGTTGATAGTTGTGCGTGAATGATCAGTCTCTGTGTCAATTGGTGTTTACGTGTATAATTGATTGTTCAAGTCAATGAATATAATGAAAGTAGTGAAATATACCCGGTGAATCCTCTGACGTCAGAGGCGTAAAAACTAGCGTGTTGAATGGTAAGTATTTACTCCAAAATTGTCGCTATTTTAATGATATTGATTAGTGTACGTAATTATCGTGTTTCTCGTATGTATCTTCGTTGGCGATATTTTGATGTCTTTTTCAAACAAGTATTTTGTTATCATTAAGTATACTTGGACGATGATTTTCTATTACTGATTATCGAAAAACTTAACAGAAATTAAACAAAATTTTTTAAGGCCATTTGATCTAACAACCTGTCATGAATTATTGGTATCTGCCATCAAGCAAATAGTAACTATGAATCGTGCCCCGGTTCTCAGCTACGTCACTGCGTAACCTTTGCAACGGGACGCCATTTTTAAAAGCCGCAGTCTTTAACCCATACCTCGAGTGTTTTTATTCCTCTTTTTTTTCTTTTCTGCTGAGAAGCGCACGACCTTTATGCAAAACATTCTTAACACTTTATAACTAGTAAATGCATGATTCATACAGAGAACATATTATGAGTAACGGTCATAACTACATCTTCCGAAAAATATTTACGTTTCACACTTTAACATTTTTTTGTTGATATTATAAATATTGTATGGCAGACATAGATTGTTTGAATAAATACCCGTAATAAAACTGGCCCATTGAAAGGAGGAAAGAAATACATGTTTTTCATTTATGATCATTTTAAAAGAAAATTAAAAAGAGTATAGTTTTAGATTATTCATTCTTTATTTTCAGACATTTCCCGAAATTATTCACCTATGTTTTTATTAGCTTTTATTCTCTTATCTTACAACCATGAAATTTTCTAATCATTTACAATTGCTCTTTTCTAATTTAGTTTTTATTTCTTATTTTAGTTGCAATTTTCAGTTTGCGGGAAAATATTTAATGCACATATTTCAGGTAAGTAGGAGGGAATATTTTTGGAGAATGGAAAAATAAACTTCCCGGATGAAATATGTGACATTGAGCGATCACGTGTTACATCGACATTACGAGTTCCTTCGAATCAGTAAAAATTAATACAAGGCTATTTTTTAAGCAAAACCAAGAAGCATGTTCAACGAATTGTGACAAACGCTGAGAGATAATTTCGAGGTTGTTTCTCTGTGTACATTGTCATTATGTAACCTCGCAAGATTAATGCACTCCGCCACGTATTGTTTTCAGTCGCACAATTCAGTATAGTTGTCTCTTAGCAGTCGTATGAATGAGTTATTCCCATGATTTATTAAAGAATGTAGCAGTGTCTAAATTTTAATTCTGCACTTTCGTTATTATATTGAGTTCTTCCACAAGTCTGCGTGTTTCTACAATCTGAAATAAATTAAACCAATGCACGTATATTCGTGAGATAAATCTCGTGTTTACGATCTTAGTTTTTCTTCATTTTTGCTACAGGAAAATCGTCATTCCTTAAGTATTCTGGTTGACACTTAGAAATTGCCGGAATTGAAAGTTATATAATATGTTACACCTTAACAGAAATTCGATGAACTCCATTCTTTCCAAAAAAAAAAAGAGATAATAGACGTTCAGTGTTATTGACCATCTGCAAGACTCAACAGATTATGCTGAATGAGTGCCAATGGCAGTTTGTTTATGCTGCGAACGAAAGCGAAAGTATAACTTAAATTCTATAATTTCTCCACTTTTGTAGTATTGTTATAATTGCTACCTAAATAAGCTTAAACGAAAACTATCAACGCATCATTAGATGCAAATGTATAAAACATTACAATTACATTAGTTTAGTTTAGTTTACCATTCTCATTTGATATTGTCCCGCGTACTTCATAATAATTATTATTTAATCCATCTAATAATTATTACTTCAATCATTCGAGTTTACTGTTTACTCAAAACTATTATATTAAGAAATACCATATTCCAACATATCAAAATTGTGATAGAACGTAGTTCGATTACACAACAGTTACAATTACGTTCCCTGGGAAAATAATTTCTCTTATGCTCAATTCTCATCGGAACTACGACATATATTAACACTCGCCCGAAATCAGTGCCCGAAGATCCGAAGAGTTTATTGGAAACATGTAAATTTCGTCGTAACTGTGAATAGAGTTTGCCGTGTGTTCGTATCTTTGCTCTTCTAATATAAGTAAAAGATGAGCGTCACCGACTCGGTTTATTATACCGGTGGCATGCTCTTATGCAAGCTTCAGCTTGTGGAAAAATCAATAATCACCTGCAACGTTTCTGCTTAAGACGTAACGGCAGAATTGCTCTGTGTTTAAATTCTAGTTTCACATTGCAACGTTCACAGCAATCTATCTATTAAATATTCTCTTTATTAACGCGTTCCCTATCATGTTTAAACAATTAAAAATGACAAAATACGAATATTTTTATCTTTTATTCGTTATTTGAAACTTTTTATCTAGATAATGAGTTTGCCCATCTCTGGTTGTATTTTATTTTATTTATTAATATTATTTATTTCATTTTTTTTTTTTTTTAACGCAAACAGGATGCAAAGTTGCCGCCGAAACTTGCGTCGCATATGAATTGCTTCATATAAATTAATGTACATACTACTAAAATGTGGCTGCAAAATAACGCGTGGTACCCGTGTGCACAGGGTCTTGCGTGATTTTGCAGTCCCCCTTGCAGGTTATACCGCCACGTTTGTAAGGGGAGTACATACATAGGGTGTGTTAACTCTGTTAACGTAAACGCTCAGAGTATCGATCTTACGCAAAAGTTGCAGAGAATGGAGCTTTACTGTTTTAAACATTGAATCCAATGAGATGAAAGTGATATTTTCAGTTTCTTGTCCCTTATTTAATTTGTAAAGTTTACAGATATGTATTACTATTTGTCGATGTACACTGTGACACTATGAATCCTGTTGTTATTAGGGCTCATTATATGTTAACCCTCCGAAGGCGGACGATTTCGATGGCGTAGGCCCACTTGGACCCTTCTGCATCATTCCTTCTAAATGCATCTTTGAACAAACTTTTAACAATTATTTGAATAGAAATTCATTTCAGTATCGGCTGTCCCTATTATTCTGCGGTACCACGTAATCTTCAGATTTGAAATGTTACTTATCAATGATATTCTTTTTACTAAATCAGTAAAGCCTATCGTTCGCCAACAGCGGTTAAACTAAGATATTGGAGCTCAAAAAATTTCCCTCGCAATATGTATCTCCATTAATTTCTCGTATTTCTTGCGTACATTTTCACATAAAAATATAACACACTGTCTAAAAGAGGGAAAATCCAGGAATAACCGCACCTCCTGGTTTATGTTGCATTATTCAATACATTGTGAACAATTAGCAGTAAATAGTAATCGAATAACTATAGTTGACTCATAATTACGTGTTATCAATATTGATAAAAATGTAGTCATCGTCCAAGTATATTTCATAATTTACTTCCAGGGCCTTTGCATGTTATTATTACATCACTATTGAAAATACTTACGTACTCTGTTTCAAAATTACTTTGACAGATTTTATATACATATACTACTTCGCACATAATCTGTATGAATACAGTTCAAACTTAAAAGTTAATAATGAAAAAAGAATGCGTTTCTCGTTCAGAAAGATACATTTGAAATGAGATAAAATCCATAAATGTAAAAGTAAGTTAGTAAAGACTAAAATTTCTATTATTTCCGTTGATTTCGAAACTAACAAACCGGCAGAATAAGAATCATTAAATACATAACCTTTTTCATGGCAGGTAGAAAGTAAAACTTTGTACAAGGAAAATTTGTATTTACATAGATGTTGGGAAAGATTTGTATAATACTATGTATAACTTTATTCGTTCTTCTTTCATAATGCTATATACAGGGTGAACCACGAATCGTGATCAGTAGAGATTACTCTGTTATTAGCAGTCCGATCGAAAATGTTTTTATCAGGTATAGCATGGTTTCAAGAGAGCTATAACGTGATTATAGCAAATTTTTTTGCAAATACAACTATAATTTTTTTACGCCTATCTGTTAGAGAATTTCAAGACGAATTCGGTAAGTATCATAACATAACATGTGTTACTTTTTTTTCATCTGGGTCGAGAAAAGATTAGAGGAATATTCGAACTGTAATATTACAGAGTCAAAGTATGCTAAGCCATTGTACGCGTTCCGATGTTGAACTCTTGCCTACTGTTTGTAAACATTTCGTTCTGTACGATGGAACACATCTAATGATATCTACCGATCACGATTCGTGGTTCACCCTGTATAACAAATATTTCGTTTCTGAATCATGATTTTATATGAGAGAAAATAGATTTTTTCTAACTTCCGGTCTTACGTAATTTACGTTGCACATGTGAATCTCACAAAACTGAACACCGTCTGAATGAAACCACCAGACAAATCACTATTGCCAACGAAAATTGAATAATACATTTCGTAGAAGTATGAATTATTATTGTAAACTGTGTACACATTCTGTATTAGTAAATTATAAAAGTTTATAATCTGGCGAATTAGTATCAGACATAAAGTGGAATTAGAAATACATAGAAGGTCCTGGAGGAAAGTGTCAGTAACTACTAAATACAGCTAACGAATCAGCCGTTCCTCCCGATCCTCCCTGGGTTTCCGGCCGATCCTGGCGGAGGAAGAAAGAACCAGTTCGAAAAACACGCTCCTGGAATCGGAAGAAACTTCCGACCAGGAGCAACAGGATTCCCAGGAGGATGATCCTTACGAGTACGATGAAGACATCAGACCCTCGAACGAGGATTCACCGGAGAATGAGGGTTTCCTGGATGGAAATTGTCCCAGTTCCTCTAGGATACCCGCGCCTTGTTGGGGATGCAGCGAATCTACCGGGTTACATACACCGATCTTCTTCCTGGCTACTTCTCCAACGGAGCCACCTTGCACGTGCGCCTCCTGTCAGTAATTTTCATATTTCCAGGATCGACTGGCCATGGCTTGAGCTTCTTTTTGTTTAGATTTTGCATTTTCTTCATTTTTTCCCTGTAAGAACGTTTTCGTTTTTTTAAATGTACGCACACGCTGCAGTTTTTACATATGAATAGTGCCTCTTCCAGTTAAAGATGAAGCACCTGAAAAAACACAACGACGAGGCTTCTCGTCGGTAGACGATTTCGCGGTGGACAAGAGCGTGACTGTTTGCAATAACTCGGCGTTCATCCTCCTCTATTCTGTTCAATAAAAGTCCATACTAAATCTCTATACCGTTAAATGACCAAACATTTTACTGAATGAATTTCTCTCTTTTTTTCACATAACACGTTGCCTGCCGCACGAATTTTGTATGTTTTACCGTGAGGACCACGATAGAACGTTCGTTATCATAAACATATATAAAGATAAAATATTGAGTCCGTTCATATCGTCGGTGGTCACTCGTGCCCCATAATGCATTGTATCCGAAAGAAGGAAAAGTGTAACGATAACTCGTGCGAAAATTTTACAGAATGTGTTATTCAGTATTTTCGAAGTTAGCCGAGTTTCTCTGAAAATTGCTTCCAGGGGAGTGAAGGAAAATACATTTTATTGAAGAGAAACGTGTTTTTATTATAAATTCCTCTGTTCTGTTACCCTGATTAAATAAACAATGTCACAATCAGTCAGTTTGGATTCTTAGTTCTGAAAGCTAAAACATAGACATTAATTCACACTAGAACTACCGAGGATAAACGTGGGTATACCCATTTCTATCGGATCGATAAGCAAAACAAAGTTTCGAAAATGTTCAAAATAAATTAATTTCTTCATTTTCATATCGCAACGAAAATTGTGAAGGATCTGAGAAAATGCATTGTTGTAAGACTTTAATCGTTGTTATAAGAGTATAACTAACCAGTCGTTTTGACTGCTTCGGTAGTTCTAGTGTTAAATGCATTAATAACACTGCTCAACAAATTTAACTTTCTTCCTACCTCATAACTAGACTGCGGATTTTTATGCAAAATGATATTTTCTAAAGCAATTCATAAAGAGAAGAGCAAATGTAGTCTTTCTTTTCTCAAGTATCATATTTGGTTCCAAATAAACCAAAAAACTTATTGGATCTGATGAAAGTTTTGTCTTTTATTGTATTTTACAGGCCCCTATAGGCTATAAATGCATCAAATCCGCAAATAGACTGCTCTACGCGTTTCAAATTTGAACGTGTTTTGTGCTTTTACGGTAATGGTTATTCAGTTGCTTTTGACAGGAAACAATTCTCTGAATTCTCTTGAACAAAATAATGTAAATTATTATTATATTGTAGACGTTTAAATATGTTTATTTAATGATCAAAATAAAAAGGACACCGAAAACGCACCAATATTTGCTGATATTCTTCAATTATTTGAATTTATTTCAAAAACTAAAGGACTAGGAGAAAATCTAACACTAGCATGCGATAGAGCAAACCTTTCTGCTAAGGAAGGTGTCAAGAAAAGTTACAAAATCTGTTCGGTTTTCAATAGAGAAATGGAACAGTTCAGCAAAACAGGCGGGAGTATACCAAACATGTTTTTGTAGTTTTTCTTGAAGCATTTTTAGCATTTTGGAAAAAAAACGGTGTGCAGATTCGTATTCAACATATAATGATCTATAAGAAAGGCCTATTGAAGATTACACATTTTTTATGTGTTGGACAGTATAATGAGATTTATTAAGTGACGGTATCATTTGGGGACATGGTTTTATTTTGTTTTCTTATTTTATATTGAATGAAGCTTTTCTTTTCACCTTCTTTAGGTAACAATATATGTATATTAAATAAACATTCGAATAACGTGATATTGTAGTGTTTTTTTTTTAACAATTACCATACTTTTAGAACAGCCATATTATAGGATGACTCTATCATTCTGGGACTATGGATTTTTTCCATGATTAAAGTGGACAAATCCTTTAGGTGTCAGATACCAAAATTATTCTGGTTAAAATCGTTTTAACGCTGGATCGTCCAATTGTGTTGTGCAATATTATTTGAAACAACTCGTACGTAAAAGCGGATGCAACGTGTTCGCTGAAAGCATCGCGAGTCATCTCGGTCTTTTCTCGGAGTCGCAGATGACTCATTTGCGTTCCGTATTCCCCTTTAGTTTTCCTATTCCTTTCCCTAATGTTCGCTCCCTCTTGACCTTCCACCAGCCCATTTATACATGCGTGTGAATGGATGAAAGACCAAAGCGCCATTTTGGTAGAAATTTCTTTCATCACTGATACGTGTCTGTCGATTATTTTTATACCGTGCCTACGCAGATAGTAAAATTCCATTCATATTATATATCATTTGTTATTTATACCCTTTACAGAATTTGATATACTGATTTTCTCGTTACTAGACTGAGAAGTTTATTTCATCAAAGTGTAAAAACTGTAAGAAAAATGTTCAGTCTTAATAAAAATCTCGGTAATAGAAGTGAATGTCTTTTCATTGGCATTGAAGAATGATACCTTAAACGGTCTCTTTAACATACCTATATAATACTTATCTTATTATTGGCGTGGAATGACCCGTACAGTTTCATTAACGCTTGTGTTCGTACACTCAACTCTTTTTTTTACACGTTATTAAATTATTTATACTTACAAATTATTAAAAAACCGTGTAAGATGAAATAAAGAACTATATTTCATTCAAAAAACCGTGTAAAAAAGGGACGAAAATTTATCTGTAAATACATTTAAATATTTGACAGCTAAATAAAATTCATACACATTTTAATTATATTCTAACTAAAATGAAATTAGTATTATATAAATATTGCAAAAAGGAAAAATTAAACATTTTCAATAAAAAATATAAGTTATTATTCGTCGCTACTTGATAATAATCGCATATGTTTACAGCCAGGTGGGCCAAAATCGCTACCCTCGCTAGAGAGAGATCTACCACATCCGCCAAGTTTGAATTCAATCAAGATTTTCGTCCGGTTAATACAGCGTTTCACATAATTCGTGAACTGTCTTTCTTCAGTTTATTTCATTTGCTCCCATTCACGATCATTTTTAAAGCGTGCCATAAACAAAGACGGTTTTATTTCCTTTGCACCCGTGCTAAAGGAAATAAACTATGTAAAAAGAAGGAAGGCGGTTTTTTCGTCGACCGTGTTATCTCAAAATTGTCTAAGAAACGAGTTAGCTGTGTTTTATAATTGTGATTATCGAATTACCTGTAACTTACTGTCTACTTACATATAGTTGTATTAACAGGATGGTAAATTATAACTGTGAACTTGCCACATGAAATGCAGTAGATAATTCATTTGTAAAACAAGTCCTCCAACGGTTGAAGTGCTCAGCGACTAGTATTACAAGCTGTAACTTGACTACCACTCGGCATAATAATGGATTCAAAGTGATCAAATGATAGATTACAATTGTGTGTAAATATTTTATCGAGTTTGTGCACGATACATGGTAAACATTTTAAAGATTGCGCATTATATGTAAATGTGTTCTGCGCTTTACAGATAAACACAGTATATTAAATTTGTGAGAAAGGAATAAACTTTGATACTTATTTCTACTTCAAAGTAATACACTGAGCGTACTTTATTAAAAGTAACACTATACAAAGTGGCTCACCTAACTTGTTCCAAACCGTTTTCTCGAAAATGGTTTATCCAAGAACGGTTCAAATATTTCGAAGGCGATTAAAGATATGAAAAAAGTGTTCCTACAAAAGCTTCTCGGTTCAGAAGGGCACGTTACACAATGTATATAGTTCTGTGGGTGCACTTGTGGGAGAACTTTCAAAGGTGATACAATTTTTTAAAATGAAATATTATACGTTTCTATTTACATTATAATACATATGATAACTTCTTCTAAGACGAGTTCAACGGGGTGCAACTATACGTACGTCAAATCAACGCGTTTCCAATCTGTCTGACCGAATTGTATGATGAAAGAGGGTCGGAGGGTTCAGCTATCCGGAGAGCCGAGAGTCGCGTTGATCTCACTTCTTAAGACCTCAAAAATTTACAACCTTCTATCTATAAGATGGGAGTACAATATCTAATCAAAAAGTTCAGGGACTTTATGTATAAATTATTTATTACTAATTTTAACAATAAGTACCCTCACGAGCAAACTCGGCTTCCACTAGGGGAAAAAATGGCGGAAGAGAAAGGTCTCCTACCACTTGGTAAATTTATTTAAAGTACGGAAATAAATGTTAAATTGAATGTTAATTTGACATAAATTTCAATAATTCCCGAGACCAAGTGATAGAAGGCCCTTCTCCTACACTGCTTTTGCTCCTAACGGAAGCCGAGTTTGCTCGCGAGTGTACATAGGATCATCTTGAAAGAATCTCCTTCTGCCTTTATGTACCCTTGAAATCGTTTTTCATAGTTTTTGGCAACGGCGTGACAAGCGAACGGTGGAATCAAGTGCAGCACCTCCTCCGATTTGTTAATTGCCGCTCGCGTAGCAAAACGTCGTTCTTTTAACACATATCGGATAAAGCAAAGGAAGAAGATGGAAATTTTTCACGATTAATCATAACAGTAATCGAGCCAGTGGTTTTCACATTTGAGGGATACATGCGTGTTTGTCGTTTGTCCTCAGTTATGATTATCCATGCTTAAGAAATTTTCATCTTCTTCCCTTGCCTTAAACGGGTGGTACAATGATGCCGTTTCGCCACGCGAGACACAATAATTAAGAAATCGTAGGAGGAGCTAGATTCCGGCGTCTGCTTGTCACGATACTGCTGAAAATTGGAAAAAAGCATAGACATATAGAGACGGAGCATAAGCTACTACTTTGGGCGAGGGGACCGTAGGATTGGAGAGGAAAAGACAGCGGTCGTTAGATATACATCGGTTAGCTTTGGATGCATTCGGCTCGATTTGGCTCGTTATTAATGGCTGGTGGGCTGTGTGCCGTACTATTATTTAATGTTTTATACTATTTATTAATTTTGTTAAATACATATATCTATACAAACTACATGACATACGGAATTTTTAACGTACAGTAAGTATATTCTTTTCATCTCTCATAGCATACATATATATGTATGACGTAATTTTATACCCGAATAGCACCGAAAAGGAACGAAGTTACCCGATTTACTTCTTGTCCTAAGACTATTTTGAACTGCATGTGATATAAATTACTTTTCTTGCGTGCAGCAGCAACAACAAGCACCTTATTTCCGTAAACATTAGCATTCATACCTTCTTTTACAATTTTCATTCCTTTCTGCGCAATTATACCTTCTGAAAATAGATTTTTGTTTAAATTAGGAGCATACAAAACATCAGTAATTATTGAATCATACCATGCGTCCTTTACCAATTCCTTAATTTTTACATCGCCTTTTCCTTTTACCAATAATTCCTGTCCATTTCCTACAAATACAATGGCATCGTTGCTTGATTCCTGAAAAACAGCAAAGAAATCGCGACAGTGTGTCATATGCGACGTTGCGCAACTATCGAAAATCCATACTTCATTGTCTAAATTCAACAGTGAATTACTTTCAAGTACATTAAAAGCAGAATAATTTCCTTGAATGCGAGTTTTGCTGGTTTTTAGGTTTAAACTTTCTTTCTCCGCGACAGTCGTTAGCGAAATCACCTTTCTTTTGACATTTGTAACAGGTTATTATTCACTTATTAAATTTCGGACGCGGTTAGACATTTTTTTTACATGTGATGACACAGTAAGAGCTTTCGCATTATCATCAGACGCGGTTAAATTAGTGTCTTTGTCTATTAAACGCGACGCAAGATTTCTGATCGTTTGTTTGGTTACGTCTAGCGACACCATGCTTGAAAACTTTTAAATTTCGGCAGCAAACTACCAAGAATTTTGGTTATACAGTGGACTCTAACTATATTGCCATGGTCGGGGCTGTAGGGGAGGAAAATGGCATTGAGTTCAGAGCCCCCACCATGCTAAGTTTTATCGTCATAGCCTCGGACTCAGCGCCTGCGCAATACCTACATCGTGCTGGTGCGCCGGCGTACGCAACGTGGTGGGAGAGCGAATTTGTGTGCTCGAAAGTACGTGTGAAGAGGAAGTGCCTCGCGTGGCAATATGTTTAGTGGCAATATAGTTAGAGTCCATTGTAATTGGGATGTCGCTTATCGTTTCGTCCGTATTTTTTAACTGCTGCACGAGATTTGACGATTGACAATTTTCGATGACCGTTATCTGGGAATAATCCATTGTAGAAGCCAATAAAAACATGACACACGCACCGTCCTTCATTCATTTTTTATTTACCGCGATTTCTGCTGCCGTCGACGTTTGCGTCGTCCCTGGCTTTATTTCTATGCCCTTTGTAATTACAAAAGGGCCTTTTGCATGTAGAGCACAACATAGTTGAAATTTCCACTGATGATAGTTTTTATCATCAAACTTATTAATTGATATTGCGTCAATTTTTCCGTCCAATATTTTTCAACTTTAATGCACACAGCGTAAGTACGTACAACACAAAGGTTTGATGCGCTTGCACAAAAGAAAAATGTTATGTCAGACATGTGGCTCTGTTCACCAAATTAGTTAATTTGTTTCTTCGCTACTTCACGTATGTATACGAGAGGTTTATACGCACCAAAAAGAACTTGAGCCCAAAACCTATTGATTTTATCAAAAAATTGATACACAATAAACGAAAAATTACTTTATTCTTACTTCGATACAGACTTAACGCGTCAATGCACACACGTCGCATCACCACGCTAGTGAAGAAAAAAAAACGAATCTCGCCGAGGGCATCGCGTGAGGACATGTGATCAATTGTATATAATAGAAAAAGCGCGAAATTGAAACACTTTAACAACCATAAAATGATAATCTTACGACAATTTATTATAAAGCTGTTTTTGTTTCTTTTTTGCAGTTCTATGTAGCAGCCGGGTGAGCCAAATGACCAAGACTTATAATGACATAGAAGCAGTGACAAGGCTTCTGGAAGAGGTAAATGGCGACGATAATACTTGGTAGACATTTATACAGGATAATCTTAAAAGAAGGTGTAGAATTTAGAAATATATAATACTTGCTGAAGCAAATACAAAAAGGGCAATCAGTATTGGCTCATTTGATTCATCGTCTACTCACGAAAAGTTATATATAAATCGCGCTTTTTAAAAAATATAAATCACGCTAGAGAACAGATAATGGTTCAAAAACAGTAACAAATAAATAATAAAATTATATTACATAACTCCGTTTATCGAGAAAATATTTTTTATGAAGAACAAGTAGCAAATTAAAAAAATGAAATACTTTTCTATTATTATTCGTTCAATGGGGGTAAAAATTTTATTTTATTAGTACTTCGCATAGAATGAATAAAAATGTACGTAAAGATTATTCAATCGAGTGAAGCTTGTAAGTAAACTTCTGATGTTCCCCTTCATCATTTACTATGCAAGTAGAGTTTTAAGGACAAGGACTAAAGGTGAGATTTACCTGACTACAAAAAAGTACTTAAAATTCTACCAACTTTCATTATTTGTTCGTCAGTGGTCCTTCGTACAACGCAAATTTTGAACCGTCTTCTTTAACATTATGTATAAAATAACTTATGATACGATAAATATAACATCCAAAAAATTTGTTTGTCTTCCAGAAAGAGAAGGACTTGGAACTGACCGCGCGCATTGGCAAAGAATTATTATCGCACAACCAGAAGCTCGAAGCCACGGTCAGTAGTTTAGAATCCGACTTAAAGGAAGCTAACGAGAGAATTACTCAACTCACGCATGAGCTTACGAAAAAGACAGAATTAATTCAGATTCTGACTAATGACGCTGAGGAAACAAACTCTGAAGCCGGTACGCCCACCGGACTTCGTGGTATCAGTTTGGATATGATGCAGAAAAAGATCAGTACCCTCGAAGATGAGAATAAGCAACTGAGGACGGAGTTTTCGAAATTGATATATGATACCGATAGTACAGAGGAGCAAGAGGCAAAACTTGTCAGGGATATCGCTGCTCAGCTTGGTTAGTCGATTACCTTTCCAAAACTTCAGAGTAAAATTTATCTGCGGAATCCTCAGGGTATGAAAATCAAATCATTGGGGATCGAAAATGTCTAAAACCTCTTTACCTTTTATATAGATCAGTACCCATACCCAGCATATTGTTCAAGTCTGGACAATAAACATTAACTAATTTGTTACTTCGGTTACCGTTCTTACTGGTTTAATGTTAACCCACTGGCGACCGTAATCATATCAGTACGCCACACGATTTTTCTGTCATTTTAGCACTACCGTTTGAAATATTCAATTTTTTCTCAGGAAAAAGGAATATTTTAAACGGTAGTACTAAAATGGCAGAATAGGAAAGTAATCATTTGACCCAGTTATGTTAAAGGTTCGCGTTATTAAATTTACAAATAATCTAGTTATAACTGTTTTATTGAAAGGCTGCGATACCTACGCGTGAAGATTAAAACCCGCGGCTTCCGGAGCCATTCAACGCGTAGCGAAGGCGGTCTTTGGTAGTTTAAGTACCAATTTTCATTCTTAAATTAAGAGACATTACAAAAATAAATTCTCAATACAGCAAATGCAAACATGGAAGTGGACGGGATTGCCGAGGAGCTCGACAGGCAGAAAGAAGAAAACCGCCTCCAACACGAGCAAATTGTCAGCTTGACGGCGAAACTAGCGGAAACGGAATTAAGATTGGCACAGCTGATGGCCGAACACGACGAGGTGGGAGCTACCTTGCTCATCACGAGGGATAACCAAAATACCCTTGCGAGTGAGCTGGCCGAGTTTAAGGACCGATATGCGGAGGTATATTCTCACAAATGAATTCTCATGTCCTTTCATTCCTTTTATTTCTTCTTGTAATTGACGTGTGTTATGATTACTTTTTACATGTCACATACGGTGTAAAATTTTGTTTCTAGGTATGCTTGAAAAATTCGTAAAAAAAGCTAGGAATGTAATGTTCAAAATCGTGAAAAATGTTTAATTGCTTCTACTTTTTAATATTGAAATGTAGTATTATTGTACAGGCGTAAAAGATATAACGACTGTAAAAGGTACTGCTAAAATGTCGAAGAAATTTAACAGGCTTATAATAATTAAATTTCTATGTAAGACACTATCAGGCGACGAGTTTCTGCACAGACTGCTGTCTACGGCCGGTGTCATCACTTTCCAGTTTAGGGAAAAATGTTACCAAAGTATTATTATGTATTTGTAATTGAATATAATGTTAAATACTTCTAATGAAGTTTAGAAAGTTTATGTTGCGTCTGTGTTTACGAAAATGTCACTGTAGACGGACTGGCTTGTATGGGAAGTTTTCGCAACAAGTAATTTTAGTTGACCGCCTGACAGTGTTTTAATACGATGACTATTCTGTTACGTTTTAAACAACGCCAAATCAATTTGATTTGTCTGTTAAAGGTGGTGAATTTATTAGCGGAAACTCAAGAACAATTGCGAAAACAGAGAAAGAAAGGAATGCCAACAGTCAGAGGAGGATCTCTATTTCCCTCAATGGGTGTTGCTCCGCAGCCTGATTCTATTGCTTCAGAATTGGAATCCTCTCTTTATTCTGAACTCAGCTTAGATTCTGGCATCAGCGCTGACAGAGTGTACGTTACTCTTATCATTTTTTTATTTAAGTCCTTCCATATATACTGTTTGTGTAACAGAAAAACGATTTACTGCATAACGGTCATATTAGTATGCCTTGTCAATAACCATGACAGTATCTTGCATACATTTTTATAACCGAGGACTCTGTTGAGATACTTTGTTATAACTTATTACTTTTTATATAGCGCAAAAGGTTTAAAGATTCATATTTTATATTTATCTTTTCTTATTTAATGGAAGAGCATTTGAAACGAGTAGTGGAAGTATAAATATTTATTGTTTATTGAGTAAAGGTGACAAAATATTAGTTTGCTTGTTTGATATTATACAGACCTACGTACAAAAAAGTTTTTGAAACGGTCAGAAGTGCTTCAAGAAATTCGTACGGAGTTGATGGTAATCAGTTCCCAAGAATAGGGTCGATGACTACATCAACCCTATCGAGTGGTTCTGCTGGGCCCAGAATGAGTTGTGGACAAATTCGACCCATAGCATCAACGTTCCCTAGTTTGGACTCTGCTGGCCATAGCGATTCGGAAGGATCTCTTATTACAGATTCTGAAGATTATCCGTAAGTTTGAGAATTTTTCTTACTGCTTAAGCATTTACAGCCAATGAAATCTTTTGTGGAATATTTTATAATGTTCATAAGTGACATTCAAATGCCACGCTCACGTTTTGTACTGCATAAGTATTCACGTGGCAAATAATAGCTCTATTTAAAGGAAACGAATTTTTTGGTAGCCCCGAAATTTTATGATCAGTCAAGTATTTTTATTAAGAGTGTTTTAATACGTCTTTAAACGCGCTCGAACTTGAAAACAAAATAGTGTGAAGGATATGTACGAACTTTCAGAGCTCCACAGGGAATGGGAGTACCAGGCGCTCCTGGGGCAGCAGACCTTGTGGCAGCACTTCGTAGGTTAACGCCTGCCGAAGTCATCGCGAGGCGTGCTTGCCTGAGCACCGGTACAGGATATAGTTACGATTACGATGCTGCTGGAGTGAATTCACCTTCGACCTTCGTGCCTCTTGGATGTAGAACTCCAGACAGCATCATGTCCACGGGAAGTAGCGGAAATCTAAGTGGTTACAGTGGAAATGCTTGGAGACTTCCTGAGAAACTGCAAATAGTCAAACCTATTGAAGGTTCACAAACGTTGCATCAGTGGACGCAATTAGCCACGCCAACTTTAGGTAAATGTTAAATGGCCAATCTTTTGGAAGAAAGTATACGAGTAAAGACAAAATTTTTAGAATTTTAAACTGTTAGTCAGTTTTAATGCACAATGAAATGGTAGTAATAAGAAGAAGTTTTTTAAGAATAATATTGGACGTAACATGATTGGACCTTGAGAAATAGAGATAATAGAGGTCCTATTTGTTAGAATATTTAGGTCTTTTTAAAAGCATACACGTAGTAACTCACACATATGTATAAAGAGAATCATCTATGAATCATCTTAACACTGTCTAATTTTACCACAGTAGCATAAAAAACTTTCATACGAGACTTCCATATTAATCTGTAAACTTTTTTAAATGAAATTCTTATATTATCTTTCAGGTGGTTTGTTAGAAGAACGACCGGGAGTGATGACTCGAGGTGGTCGTGGCCTGGAAGACTTAGGCCTAGTCACTTTTACATTAAGCGATCTTGAGGAAGATGAAGAATATACCAATCCTGGTAAACTCTTCCAAGACACAGGCTCCGTTTATACATATACCAATAGTACTGTTCTTCATCCTGATGATCACACAAACGTAACATCAAGTATCGTGGGTAGCAGAGTTGCAACTGCACCTAATAGTGCTTTAAATTCCGGAATGAGTACTCCGAGAACTTTAAGTAGAAGGAATTCTACTTCGACATTCTCGACAACCCTTGGGCTCGCCAAAATACTGAATGAAAGAGGTATTTATTACGTTTTTTTATACATAATCTTTACAGAGTTTGAGAAAATTACCGAAGAAAAAACATTCTATAGTCTGCAAACGTTTGTTTCAACAATTTATTATTTATGTAATAATCTTTATACAGAAAGTAAAAACCTTTCCAGTCGTGTACCATGCTGCTACAGCTAAAAATTACAATTCAATTTTTTGTTTCAATACAGGGCTGGTATATGTTTGTGGTTTTAGAAGAAGAGAAAACAAGAAAGTATTTTATGTTTTTCTAAGATAAATATTTCTTATTTATGTTGTCGAAATAGGTATAAAAGCTGTAACACCTTCTTGTGTTGGTACTCCAAGTGGTGAAAGGAATTATACACCTACTGCAACACCTTGCAATAGCCCTGATGCTAGTCCTCCAGAAAGTCGATCTAGTTCACCAACTCCGGAAAGTGGAATTTCTTTGGGCTTATTATCTAGTGGGGCAGAATTATTAAAGAGGACGTTTGGTGGAGAAACAGAGGTATGCGCAAAAATATACAGTTTAAAAATAAAGATATGTAGAAAAGAATTCTGCATTAAGAGATGACATGGAAGTAAAACATTATTACGAATAGTAACAAATTGAACAATACATACATGATTCTACTTTCACAGAATTAATGTTACTTCTGTTTATCAATACATGATAATTTAAAATATAAACTAATAACTTAGTTAACTTGTAATAAGTAAAATAAAAAGTAGTTTGTTAAATGTAAATAAAGATATACACTGTTAAATTATTTTCTGAAGTTTTGAACTCAAATTAAAAATTTATAAATTCGATTGTACCATATTCTTTTTCCAGAATTAGTTTCACTATAATTTATGCGTGTAATTATATTTTGAAGCAGGTAAAAAGAAAGCGGACAGTGCTTTCAAGATCCGAGAAAAAAGCTCTTACTGGGATTCGTTTAGTAGAGAAACTCGAAAGAATTGGTATCGATACTATAATGGCTACAACAATCGGTTCCTCTATCTCTCCGCTAGCTCTTCAGGGATCTTTGTACACCAGACGTACTACTGATAGTCCCATGGCTCAGTTAACTTTCTTAAAAAGCTCTATATCCTCGAGTGGAAGTCAGGAAAAACTTTCACCTTCTTCCACTGTAAGTGATTCCTCATCGACAAAACGAAAACTTGCTGAGAAGAAGCAGAACGAGCCCACATTGAGCAGGGAGACAAATAGACAAAGGAGAACTGGTGCTAGGGCCACGAGGCCCGACCTCGGACAAGTTACACCTGCTGTCCCTGTCACTGTTACAAAAGAATCACCCGCGCAATCTGCTTTGGGAACTATCAGTTCGCTTTTGTTTGGACGAAAAGGTGGATTACTTTGAAACCACTGTTCCTTGTGTGCTATGTAAATTAATGCGGGATTCTAGCTTAAATTTTAAGAGATTCAAATGTAAGACTGTCGGAGCGATGAGAAGATGAATTATTTGATTTTTCCATTATGTTTTACGTTGTTCTTCAACGTAAAACGAACAGGAATTTTCACATTTTAAATACACACAATAATAAGATAACATGGTGTATTATAGAACATCTGTGACATAAATCATAGATCTTTTATTGCTTTTTATATAATAAGTATTGAACGTGTTCAGCAACCTAGAAACGATTTTACTTAATTGCGCTACAGTATTTTTTTTAACAATTTTAAATATTCACAATAAATTGCATGTAATTTTATCCTATGATATCTTTTTAAGATTACTTTGCATGCAAGACATTGCGTATGTTTTTATTATCATGTTATCTGACACAGTATTTTTGCATTGAACTTGAATGTTTGATATTTTTGTTGTATGACGAAATAATTTATTTTCGCCGGAAACTATATTATGATTTTTAATGCATTCTTTAAAAATATTCTGAATCAAACCCCAAAATAACACTATACAGATCACATTGGTACCACCTAGTGGTACATAAACATTCCTTGTAATGATACAGTTGCACACAAATTTCAAATGTCACATTTAAAACGAAAATGAAATTTTATTACATATATGTTTGCTACGTCGAACATGAAACGCAAGTTTGATTGTTCATTACGCAACGAAATAGTTCGGTACCAAATAAACTTATAACCTATTCCGAAGTTTACAGTATTATGTTTAATTCGCATAATCTGTATAAGGCTTTAAGTAACTAATTTGTCAACGCTCCGACAATCTACAATTTGGAATACAATTAGCAAACTTTTCATTCGATTTAATTTAAAACGATAGTTATTTCGCATCAATTATTTCCTTTTCGAGTGATTTATTGTAAATAACTGATTCATATTTTAAAAAGGAAAGAAAAATATCCCATAGCATTGCGCATGTGGAAAACAAAAAAAACTGTGAATGATTATTTTTTAGTGCGCATTAATTAGAAAGGATTAATCCTGGCACATTCAAACAAATAATTTGAAATTGTTATACATATTCAAAAAACGAGAGTTAGAGAAACGTATTGTGTAAATTAATTTGCATTGTATAGAGAATTACACGATATAGCGATTAATACTTAAAAATGACTTAGAATGTTGCAGTCCTGTTATTATGAAATGCTACAGTTTATTCAATGCAAACTTCACGAATGATAGTGACATGTTTGTGTTACCGCAAAATACAAATGAAATTCTTTTATATGAAAGTGTTCAATTTAGTTTTAGTACATGTTACCATGTTACCTAATTTCGTTTATGAAAAAAGTCACTTCAGTCAATTTTAATGAAAAAATCAAGAAAAGTAAAAAATGAAACGTATAAAAGTAAAACTGTATTAATTAGCATACATTTGGTGCAATCTATTTTATACATTTAGTTATTTTTTCACTTCATACACGCCCAAGTGTCAGAGGCGACATCTAATGAAAGCTACCAAAAAAATGCAACAATTAATAATGTACTTTCATGTTAAAGCAGATAAATTACTTTATGCATTAAAGTCAACCGCGGTAAATACAAATTAGTTTGTAAACAACGTGATATAAATTACGACGAAGAACACTATCAAGGATAAATACCAAAAATATTGAATAAAAGTCGGAGCACAATTTTTAGGAACAGAAATTTTTGGGGTGCTTTAAATTAAATCATTTGTGTTTCTTTGCCTGTAGAAATTCGCTGCAAATTGGTCAATTATGCTTTAAGTTAATTAATTGATTGAGTCACTATTGTCGGTCTTTTTATCAGAGACCTTACAGTTAGTACTGATAATTATCAATTAATTATTGATCAGTTATTGATCGTATGACTGAAAGTAATTATTTTTAATTACATAATTAATATACTATTTTTAGCAGTTGATCTCTTGTAAATAATCTGATAATGAATTGAAATGTTGTTTATTTCTAACACGTCAATCGAAATTAATTTAAAAAAAAAATTAACTTTTTTTATAAAACTAAATCATGTAAATTTCATATTTATGTGATATAAAATGAATTAATCATTAATTGATCGATCAATAATTGAACAATTGCTTTTGTAAATAGTATATCTGGCATTTTCCTTTTATTTTCCTCGTTTTTTTAATCGATTTTGATTAAAAAAATTGATTGCAATCGACGTAGTGAGATAAAAAAGGTGAAACGCTGTTGTATTCATGGATGGTCCTCTGTCTTGTATTATAGGTAAGAGGATTGTTTAGCAGGTGCAGTCTTGTACATAGACAAGTATCAATTAATAAATTAAACCGAAAAATCATAAAATATTTTTATTTTCCCTTAAATTATGCTCTCTGCTTAGTGTATTTATTATTAATCAAATCCATGTATTATTTATATTACTACTCATTACTAAACTATTCAATTATACATTTATGGCACACACAGCTGTGTACAACAGAATGAAACGAAAATTCTAACATGGATAAGGTTATTATGAGAGTATTCTCTGATGATTCTCTGACTGCTTCGCAGTTCACAGTGCTAGTGCAAGTTAGCAAAATCCATGGGACCAATTGAACCTTTAAAGACATAGGATTATAGGGACCATGGACCTAAAGGACGGTGCGTAAAGTACACTTATCAACGGGGGCGGAAGAAAAACCGAGGGGCGCCGCGGGAGACCGTTCAGTCGCCATGAGAGAGACGACTAGTGCCAAATATGCGGTACCAATTTCTCGCGGGACATACGTAGTTTAACCGTTTGAGTGCCACGTGTCTTTGCTATTTTCCCGTCCAAAAATGCCAAGCGGCGCAATAGCGCTTGTCTTATTCTCTCTCCAAAAGTGCCAAGCGGCGCGATAGCGCTTGTCTTATTCCCTCTCCAAGAATGCCAAGGAGCGCTATTGCGCTGTTTTCAGCTTTATACGGTAGCTGTAATTGTTTCAATTCAGTGTTGTTCATTCGTTCTTTTACTAGTTGTATCATTCTTTTACTTTTACCTAAAATGGAGTGGTAACCGTAAAGTCGCGCATCGACAGAAACCGAGCGTGTCGCGGTTATCGGATTTTCCTCTGTTCGAGGGACAGAGGAGAAGCGCAAAATCGCTCCGTGGCACTCAAACGGTTAAATTTGATCATTCGTGCTTTAATACGTTGCACAATGCACTTTGGCATTTTCGAGATCGATTACCTGCTACTAATAATTTACATTTTTATAACAATTTTTCACCTTCAAATATAATATTTTTACTATTTTACTTAGAACTACAATAATATACACTGCTATACACGTGAGTTGTTCTCCAATGCTTTCACACATAGCGTCACCAGGATCATTACAAAGGACATCATGAAGGATGCCACTTTGAATAATTATACTCGGCTGTAGAGGACACCACCAGTAGTCCCTCTCATGGCGGCCGAAAGCCGATCTCCTTTCCGTCTTTCGGCCTGCCCCCGTAGAACTATACATTGTCATTCTGGTCTATGATTGGGACGAAGCATACGTTGTGGGAGGGGCGACTAGATACAAGAGTACCTAATTTCTATTGGCTGCTGCTCTCACTCTACTGCCAACCTCATCCTTACCATAGTCTATTATATATACTGTGGGAGTCAGAAACGAGTACTTGTGAGAAACGCGACGGTGAAGAAAACCCCTGCCGAGTGCCATCCGCACTTACTGGCGAATCTCCACGTCGGGGACGTCATACCCTCCACTGCCCTACACAGTCACCATGACAGTGCGATCACCCTGCCGCCTATAGTCGCTCGAGTTCCCAAATACCATGCAACTACAATAGTAACAACAAATTCAGTTAAATTTCATTTCTCAATTTGCTTTAATCTATGCCAACTTTCTCAAATTTTATTCTCGGCTTCTTTGGTCTAATGTCAGTTGTGCAGTGATGTTTAACGTTTCTTGAAACGAATTTTTTGATTAATGTAACTAATTATCAGTGTTTTAATATATATATATATATACAATATATGAAATAATCGAGAAGAATTTTAGTTATACGTGTATTATTTAAATGCGTTTTATTTATTGAGTGGAATAGATCTTGATTTTTCTATACGATCGGGTACGTTCATCTTTTTCCTTATAGGCCGTATTTATTTGTGTATTATACAGTCATTTAGGTTAGCCGTCCATTAAATATATAGTTACTTATTATTTTATGTTGGTGATAATATCTTATGTGTATTTCTATAAATGTATTTATTTATCTATATTCAAATTTTCAATTGATTTACAAAATAGTTTTTTAAAGGTAATGGTTTAAAAACAGAAAGTTTGTAAAGTGTATTTGTGAAGCAAATTTTAAAAAGGTCTCAAAAGTAATTTAGCTATTCGGTATACTTATATTTAACTATTTTCGAACATTATACGATTCATTTTTTCTATAAATTTAGTAGAGTTAGTTGATAGTTAACAGATAATCAGAAAGTATGATTACCTATGCTTGAAATCTAATTATTTATGATTTGCTTTAAAATCAGACTACTTATACTAACTTAAAAATATCTGAATTATTATTATCTATATTTTTGGTTACAATGGTTCACCAGAATGAGCACCTAATAATCTAATACTAATAATAGTAATTATCTATATTTAATTATTAGTATACTTCAAGTAATTTAAAATTTGTTAATAAAATATTTTCATTTATATCATATAAAATTGCTGAAGTGTGAAAAATAATGTGATATTGTTTAATAAATTTTCTTAATGTTTCTGAACAAATATGCATACAGTGGATTATAATTAACCAGAACTTTAATATCGAAGCAATCTTAAGAATATGCATTAAGAGATATCAATGATAGTGGATATAGTTATATTTCATTGAGTAGTAATAAATAAAATGAATGAACATTTTTTATTTGTCAGTATGATAGTAGTATTTATTAATTTAAGCTTTTCTGGCCCTTATCTGATAATATTATGTTATTAACTACTACTTTAATTGAGTTTTTAAATGTAATTATCAGTCTAAAATTTCTTTCTTCAGTCTTTTACTTTCTGAATTTCATGTTCTTTATGATAGGCAGTTAAAAATCATAAAAATGATGTATTACATATAATATTAATGTGTTACTAATGTAAAGTAATTTTGTACGTATATACCTATTTCATTGGTGATTTACTAATAATGACTAATTA
Organism: Dufourea novaeangliae; assembly: GCF_001272555.1. Classification (NCBI taxonomy): domain Eukaryota; kingdom Metazoa; phylum Arthropoda; class Insecta; order Hymenoptera; family Halictidae; genus Dufourea; species Dufourea novaeangliae. The sequence continues at coordinate 1,449,711 of NW_015374046.1, read as the reverse complement.
CTTAAATGTATTATGAAATAATTTGTGTGTTAATAATAAATGTAATTTTTAGCAAAAGAATAATTTTTAAGATGGCTGATTCCAGTGATTTGGATCGCCAAATAGAACAGTTAAAAAAATGTGAAATTATTAAAGAAGTTGAAGTTAAAGCTCTTTGTGCAAAGGCACGAGAAATTCTTATTGAAGAAAGTAATGTACAAAGAGTTGATTCCCCAGTTACGGTATGTTTTTATTAAAAAAGAGACAAAATTTATTATAATCATATTTTACAGAAATGTAATGTTTTTCAGGTGTGTGGAGACATTCATGGTCAGTTCTATGATTTGAAAGAATTATTTAAAGTTGGTGGAGATGTACCAGAAACAAATTATTTGTTCATGGGTGATTTTGTTGATAGAGGTTTTTATAGCGTTGAAACATTTCTTCTCCTTTTGGCGTTAAAAGTAATAAGTAAAACTGTTATAGTAATAAGTAGTAATATAGTAATTAATTTGGAATGATTTTGGGAAACACATATGAATAGAAAGTAAATTACTGTGGTTATAGCCACTAATATAATCTGAATTCCAGGTTCGTTACCCTGATAGGATTACATTAATAAGAGGGAATCATGAGTCTCGACAAATTACACAGGTTTATGGTTTTTATGACGAATGTTTACGTAAATATGGAACTAATTCAGTTTGGCGATGGTGTACTGAAATATTTGATTATTTATCTCTCTCTGCTATAATTGATGGAAAAATATTCTGTGTTCATGGAGGACTATCACCAAGTATTCAAACACTCGATCAGATAAGAACTATAGATAGAAAACAAGAAGTGAGTAATACATATGTATAATTTTTATAAATCTGTTTCAGTTGAGTGCAGTATAAAGTAAATAAAAAATTGAAAATAAACAAATTTTGCAGGTTCCACATGATGGACCAATGTGTGATTTACTTTGGTCAGATCCTGAGGATACACAGGGTTGGGGAGTTTCACCACGTGGAGCTGGTTATCTTTTTGGGAGTGATGTTGTAGCACAGTTTAATTCTGCTAATGATATTGATATGATATGCAGAGCGCATCAATTAGTTATGGAAGGATATAAGTGGCATTTTAATGAGACTGTTTTGACAGTTTGGTCAGCACCTAACTATTGCTACAGGTATCTGAAATTTGTAACTTTAAACGGTATACAAGCATTAATGTACACTTATATTATTGCATTGAACCATAAAAAACTTTCATCACTTTTCTTTTTTAAGTGTTTTTCAGTTTAAGTTTTCGCAATTAATAGCAATGTATTATATATTCTTTATCATTACTGAATTCAATAATTATTGCAAAGTTTTAGGATTTTTATTACTATTGCTAGTTGCTATTTTAAACTTTTTCTGTTCACGGAGAAAGTCATGTATATGACTCAAACCAATATATTTCATTATATTTAATTCAGTAGAAGTAAGTATAAGTATTTACTAATTTTACGAAACTTTGTTACATAGATGTGGAAACGTAGCTGCGATACTAGAATTAAATGAACACCTTCAACGAGATTTTACGATATTTGAAGCAGCACCACAGGAAAGTCGAGGAATACCCAGTAAAAAGCCTCAGGCTGATTACTTTTTATAAAAAAGTTTTCATTAAAACTGACTGTATGAACCAAAACATGTCCAAATATTTGTTAAAAAAAGACGAAAATCACTTCAAATGACTGCACGATATATATTTAGGACTGTATGAGCATGTCAATGAAAGAGCGAAGTTTCATGGCAAGAATATAATAGACAAATGACAAAATTGATCGTTTTGTAATTGAAAACTATTCAAAATACTACTTTGATGTAATAAATATTATGAATACATGTCTTTTTCACTATTATATGTTATTTAATAATAGAATTAATTAACATTTAACACTACATTACACATTACATAATTTCATTTTTAGTATACATCTGAAGATTACATTAGCTTTTACATCGATACAATCAAAACTTTATAACAATAATACAATAAATTTATGTGACATGGCATAAGTGAAGGACAAGTGTTTTTAATAGATTTATTACATGAGTCTGCTTTTAATAGTACCTTTTTTCTCTCATCAAACTTAATAATGTTTCACCATAGTTGATATATTTAATATAATGGTATGTTTGAAGGACTATGTTAAGTTTATTATGCATGTTGTAATTAACAGTGTGCTGTGATTCCTATACTTTTAATTTGTTACATTGTAGCGACTGTCCAAGAGTTTGTAATTTTTATACCTGTTGACATATAGAGGGTTTAGCCAAGTAATATGTACAAACGAATACGAGGTGATTCCTCACGAAAGAATAAAAAAAATATAGTTAAAAAGTATACGGTTAAGATATGGTTCACCACCAAACGACGTATAATATGTATCGTGTATCTTACATCTCTGGATTTTCATTTGTGGGGTCATATCGGAGTAAAGGTTCATAGTCCAGATATTGGAAGTCGGGACCAATTGGTACGAAGTATTAATGTATTTGAGAACTTAAAAAATCAAAACAAGTTACCGAGAGTTCATACATCTGTAATTAGACGGGCACAGCTATGCATATGACACCGAGGCAATCAGTTTTAGACATTCTGCAATTGATATAATAAAATAGTTAACAAAATGCCTTTTTATTCTTTCTTGAATCTAGTAACTCGTAAATATTACATAGACATTATTTCCAAACATGATAGACGTTGTATATCGCTCGGTGAACCATATCTTAGCTGTAATTGCATACGCATGCAGTGGATCTTCAAATTTGATTTTCCCGAAAATTAAGCCTGAGATGAACAAGTTTTAATCTATACTTTTTTTAAATTTTTTAAAGGGGAATCACTTCGTGCCCGCTTTTACAGGGTGTCAAGGATTCGATTTGATGGTGATACAGGTAAGAACGTTGCCGCAAAATTCAACTTGACCTTGCATTTGAAGGTCAAATTTTTTTATCGTATTATATTCTACTTGTCGCGAGGATAAAAAGTCTGAAAGAAACCATGGGTCGAAACTCAACCGTTCTCTTGACAAATGATATTGAAGTTTCATTCACTTTCAAACTGCTTTTATTTGTAACATGTTGAATCTCGCAGTCAGATACAACTCAGATATGCTATTGGTGAAGCAGCAGAGATTTTTCATCTTTTATTCGAAGGCTTCGAATAACTTTCGGCAGCGTGTTTATTCAAACTATGGAACGTCGAGCGTCAACGACCTGGGGTCGACACTGGATATTTAAAGAAGTGAAACACCGAAAAATAGTGGGCGCCGAATACTAGTGTTTCTTAACAATTTATATCTTAAAAAATTGCTCTCATCGCACCATTTATATTTAATGAGATATTCGCAAATGAAAGAGCAAAAATTTGTTGTTTGCAAAATAAATAGTAAATAGTCTTTTTACACAAATATTATGGTACCAAAAAATTGCTACCAATCTGTTTTATAATAATCAATAGTCAGATATCTCAATAACAACTTATTACGTACCTCGTTTGTGCTACGGCATTGAAGAGTCGAGATAAGCGAGCAATGGCCGCCTGGCGGCAAAACACCGTGCACATGTTGCCGACGGATATTTTCCCGACCCGATTAAATTAAAAGCCGTTCCGACACTTTTTCTGGGTGGTTTCTTCTTCAGAAACGTCAACAAAATCCGCTAATGTATAGAAAATTGGTTGCGAGGTAAAGAATTTTTTGTAAAAATTGGCTGTTTTTTAATCTTTAACGGCCACTTACGACCATTCAAAATTACAAAATTTAAGTTATTTAAACCAAGTTGAACTTTCTAACGTTTTTAGTTCACGTAATACGTCGTTTTTGCCCAAAATTGTCTGCTTTTACAAAAAATCATGTTTTTTAAAAACTAAGGAAGATGGAGACATTCTGTTTCTGGATTTGTGATCTGAACGAGAAACTCTATAAGGATCTCCCAGTGGATATTGCGGATCAGGAAAGTTTTAATTTCTTAGACAGTGTTGTGTTTGTATCGTATAAACGTTTAAATAAAGAAATATAATAGAATTAAATGGATTCAATTTAATTCATTTATTGAAATAATATCACGTCTGACTGACGATAAATAATCGAAACTTCTAATATGGGATACATATTAGGCTTATGTAAAATAAAAGTCGAAAATGTATGAAATTGAGCAAATTTATTATTTTCGTAAATGAATAACTATATTGTACTTTATACAAAGCTTTTATTTAATGTAATAAATACGTGTGAGATATCATTTTACTTATAATAATGATGAGTACTAATTAAGGAATGAAATAGAATATTCATGGCTTCAAATTCAATTTAACTGCTTCCTGGCGTATAACAGAAATAAGTTCTTGATTTATTAAAAATATAAACCTGAGACCTGCAATCTAAAAAAAAGCTATTTTAGAAGTATAGTTCTTGCTGAAGGGGTATATTACAGTTAATAAGGATTAATCCTTTCACTACAGTGCTCGTATTTAAAAATTATCTATATTGTGTATGCTAATATTTGCATAAGGATTGCTAGCACTGGAATATTCTGAAGAATTAATTACAGAAAATATCTGTCATCACACTCATACAAGTACTGTGTCAAAGCCCACTTTTGTTTCAACACTGCATCCTTACAGATATACAGGGTATCCCAAAATGATGGGACAATCCGCAACGGGTATATTCCTCATGAAAATACAAATCCACAAATCCTCTAACGTTTTATAATCTGAACTTCCATTTCTGAGGTAGTACTAGTTAAACATACTCCAATCAGCTGAGCGGTCGGCTCCACGTATGCGCAGCAGACACAGTCAAGAAGCAGAGGTCAATGACCTCGGTCGGATGCTTCTTGATTGTGCAGCGCGTACTTGTGAGTTTGTTTAACTGCTAATATCTCCAAAATGGAGCCGCAGATTACAAAACGGTAAAGGATTTTTCAATTTCTATTTGCATGGGGAATATGCATTTTGCGGATTGTCCCATCATTTTGGGATACACCCTGTATACATGTATTATAATTTCTGAACCCTCGTGTATATATGTTTGTATTTAACGAACTATTTTCAAGGTCATATATGTAGCATCCGTAGCAAAAGATTAATCTCTGTAAAAATAAAATATTAATACCTCAATTACACTATTATTGTTAAGTTTCATTTTATTTCCAGCAAGAATAGGTCTACTGTCCACAAAAATTGGTCGCTTTCCTTCTGAAGAAAGAAAGAAATCTCCGTTATTTCTTAAACGGATTGTTCCTTGCCTGCGTGAGACTTTCCAAGCTGGCCCTTCCAATGTAAGATCTACATCTACATTATGGTCTTTTGTTGAACGGCCTACAGTAATCTAAACATGAAAAAATAAAAACATGAAATGTTAAAACAACACTCATTTATCGGAATAAACTAAACGTTTATTCTACCTAATATACAGGGTGAGTTACTCAAGTGTGGTACTTGAAATAATTCCTTCATTGCAAGAATTATTTCTAGGTGTATAACTCAGTCTCAATATTAGAAAATTATCAATAATCGTATCGACGAATCTATTAATTACCTCTCGTGACCTCATTAAATATCTAACAAGTCTTCCTCTAAGTATCGCTAAAGTTTGATTATCAAAATCTGGTGGATTTACTCCTGTTACACTGTCAACTAGAACCTGCCACCTATTTAATTCATTTTCTAACACTCTTATCTCCCTTTTGTTTCTCCTATCAGCTGCAACAAGCTCTGCATCTACTAACTCATCTTTCTGTTCAAGTAATTCTGTGTCGTTGATCATTTCTTCTGCATCAGAAAAGTTAAGAACATGTTCACCTCGTGGTAAACTTTGTGCAGTTTGGTCAGGAAGAAGATGATACTGTTTCATTAATTGCCAGTGAGCTAATAAAGCTTTAGCAGTTCTGGCAGAATAAAGTGTATGCGCATTTGACTCAAGAAGTTCCTGAAAGATTTCTAATGTTGGCTGTGAGGTCTGGAAGAAAATAAACAACATGTAATGTAAATAAACCTAATTAATATTTCAAAAATAAGAAAAAAATAATCATCAAATACAGGTAATGCAAAATAATCATCAGACGACGGTTTTTATATCTTTCTCCTAAATAAGAAATTGTAAATTATGTAATAAAACAACGAAAAATAAATAAAAGTTTATTACCGATTTTATAGTACCAAGAAGATCTTCTTCTGCTTTACTATATAATGTTCTGGCTTGTACACTAGCAATCAATTCTGGATGTAGATTACGCATAGCTTGCACTGCTACTCTTGATACTGCACTATCATATAGCAGAGCATACCATCTTTGCTGTATTTCTTGTAATGTAAAGCGACAAGAGAATTTGGTGCCTCTGTGAACCTGTCTCATATTAATATATATATATATATATACACACACATATACATACACAGGGTGTCTCAGCTAACTTGATCACCTCGAATAATGACTTAACGGTACACTTTATGAAAATTTTGAGACGTGGAACTTAAATGGCTTCACGGAGCACTACTTGTAAGGCACGTGCATTTTTTGTGGGTGGAGGAATTTCAGAGATTACAAGGTCACCTTGATTTTTTAAACGAAATTACCTATTTTTGTACCGTAGATCGATAGAGTATCAAATTCTCAGTAAAAATATGTTGACCTTCATATGTCCTAAACGTAATAGTTATTGAGGTATTTACAAAATAATCACTGTGTGGAAATTAAGGGGCATCAGTTCGAGCAGCTATAGTTTTCAGATACTAAGTACGTATTAAAAATTACCGTTAAGTCATTATTCGTGATGATCAAGTTAGCTGAGACACCCTGTATATATATACCATTACAATATTAACTAGATAAAATATGTTAAAAAAACTGTTTAAATTAAAAGGAACTAAATAATTGTTTTAAATATTTGCAACAAAATTGAAACAAATACCATTCTTAAATCATTTGTTTGTTGTACACCAGTGATCAATGCTAAATCATCTGTGGGCTTCCATCTTCCCAAATCTTTTGTAGCATTTACCGAATGTGAGTGATTTTTATTCTTCTTATTTTTTCTACCAGGAGCATTTGATCCTCCTGGTCTACTTGTGCGTCGATTACATCTATCTGCATGATGTACATTTGCAGAAATTGGAATAGGACTTGGTACATTTTGCTGTGGAACACATTCCATTGGAGCAGTAGAAATTGAAACAGTTCTAGATCTGGAGGCAGACTTTGCACTTGTAGCAGGTGGTTGTAAATTGAATGTTGTTTCAACGAGCTCATCATCAAATTTTCTGCGCTTTATTGTACGTGAAGAACTACAATTTTAATAGGAATAAGACATAAGTACCACCAATCATACTTCACGTAAATAACATTACTAATTCATTAGAAAAATTTCTAAATTAATAAATGCTATGTATATCAATTAGTGAAGATATTTAATCAAAACTAAATTAATATATGTTTCGAATTCATTAAACAGATACTTCATATGTTACAATTTAATTTTACACGAATATTCTCTCAATTTTACATGTTCTTTTCCAAAAGTTACATTTTTCATGAAAATTTATATCATATAGTAATTATTCTACAAAACCATAAAAATATTGTAAGCATAATAAATAACTACACTTTATACCTACAATTCTGTACTTCTGAAAAATATATTAAATGTACAATTAAAAGTTTTATACATATTTTGGTTTAAAAAAATGATATATTATAAAACATGTTACATACATTCATTTTCACAATACTTTTTCACTGATTTCAATGGTATTGAATCAGACTGTGGAAATTCATGCAGTTACAATATGCAGTAAATATGCATAGTATATGTGCAATATGTATGCAAAATATATACTGGATGAATTTGATAAATACACACTTATGTAGAAACTCAAAAATTCGTATAATTGTGTTTAATCAATGTATTTAACACCTCTGCATTACACAAATTTTAAAAAACTAATTGTGTTATACTTGTCATATTATACCATTAAATTGTTAAATTTTTTAACATACACAACACAAGGTAACATCAAAATTAAACTATTAAACTGTATTACCATTAAATTATACATATATAGTATAATATTTTATTGGTAATACAGTTTAATAGTTTAATAATTGAAATGCTTAATATTGATGTTATATTGTGTTTTGTATGTTACAAAATTTAATAATTTAATGTTTTCAGATATAATGCTAAATACATTAATTAAACACTATTGTACAATTTTTCTAGTCATTACACAAACGTATATTTATCAAATTTATCCTGCATATTTACTCCATATTGTAATTGCAGCAATTCCCACAGTTTAAATTAATGAGATTGAGCATGTTTTGACAATTACTCAAAGTAATTTGTAAACAAATTCTGTATATGTAAGAAATATGTGCAATATGTAAAATATAAAAATATATTTTGTAAATCCTCTAATAATGAAACATATTTCTGCCAAAGTCCCATTTTATTAATCCATTTCTTTAAAATATGCATTCGCATAAACGTACGCAGTCTACTTGTTACTTGTACTTGTTACTTTGTACTATTAGCAAAAGTTAATAATCCATGCAGATGTTTAAAAATTAAATATTTGTAAAAATTTAATTCTGCAAATATTGCTGACTATAACGTTAGAGATATGATAATACTAATACGTTAATTTATACCACCATATACCATTTGCAAATTAAGTACACACTTACTTATTTTATAGAATTGATAAAAATTAATAGGTACCTTCTACGCTTGGTAGACAATGGATCCAAACTTGCTGACTCAATAGGTATATTTAAGAATCCATCATTAGCATGTGAAAATCCATGATTTATATTCGAAGGAGTTGGAATATCCATAATTTGCGTTCTTTAAAACAAGCAGGTTAACTTAACGTAAACAAATGATTATGACTATGTATAAATAAATTACGTCATTGTAGATATAAAACTATTATATTAACAACTGAGCGCATAACTTGGTAATGCAAGTATTATTTCTATTATTATTTGATATTCCTTTCAATAAAAGAATTTTTACATTCATGTATTCTATATAAGTATTTATGTTTCGACTGCAAAAACAACACAAGCAAACACAAATGGGCACAAGGACTATGTGCATACATTGTATGTACACTCACGAGCAAATTCGATATCCGTTGGGGGAAAAGCGGCGTAGGGAAGGGCCTCCCACCACTTGGCCACAAAAGTCACTAAACTTGTGCCACATTTACATGAGAGACCCACTTCGGTTAGGGTTGAATTGATACCGCCAAGGTATCGATACTTTTACCACCGAATAGGTGTAGGATAGACCTATCATCTTATGGGACTTCGTGTCTCATGTTCTGAAATACCGTTAGTGTAAAAAGTCAGGGATTTTCTGCTGCCCTCTACGTTATGAGATGGTGAATTTGTAAATTACGTTAAATCTAAGAAGGGACCATGGTCGTGAACGGATTCTCTTCCGTCCGTTCGCTATAAAGTAGACGTATTAGAAAGGAGTCTTGGGTTCTGATCCCGACGGACCTATATTAGTTTTTCTTCGCGTACAAAAAAGTTATTGCGCTTAATATTGTTTTTATGGATATGTATATGTATTATTATGTACATTTGAGTAAATTATTTTATTATTCCATTGTTATTACAACAGTTTAACAGCGACAACGAACGCATGCATATTTTCAAATATCGGACTAATAGTATATTTTTATTCTATATTATTACATATAAGTGAGTAATACGTATCAAGAACGTAATAGAATTTCTTATCTTGAGTGAATTTGCTCACTGCGATCGTAAGTCCTTGATCTTTAAACAGAAAAACGTATTCAATATGATTTTATGATGAATTACATTACTATTCGTGTTTGTAAAAATCAGTAGAAAAAACAAGAAATTCTAAAAGAATGATTTGCTAGGTAACATATAGATTATAATTTATAATTATTAATTTATTCATTATTCTTCATTGTTTCTAATTATTCCTTCACTGTATACGATATAACTCGAATTTTTATTTTGATGTTGTTAATATAAAATATACAGATTATGTGTCGCGTGTAAAGAACTGTTAGGTTTCTCCACCAATCAGAAACGATCACGAGAAATTACGAATCACTGTGAAAAATCACCGTGATTGGGAACGAACGTGATCGAATCACGAGTGATTCACAAGTAGCAGATCACGCCATATCTAATTGCTAGTATGAAAGTATCGATACCTACTCGGTATCGAAACAAAACTATCGATACCTACTTGTATTGAATTATATTTTCCTAACCTTGATACCTGACACAAAAGTTGTTTATAGCTTGTGAGGAAATAAAATAGAATACTATACTTTATAAATTTATTTAAATATTTAATATGAAACATACATATGTTTAAACCAGAGGTGGGCACATTCGCGAATTTTTTATTTTATACGTGACGCGTGCCTTAACCGTTGTAAATGTGTCGTAATGTCGTATATCTGGAATGAAAATATCTGTAACTTGTTTTTAACCTATAAAACGTTTTTCGTATCGGTTATAATGTGTCAATATTAACAATCATAATTCTGATTAAAAACAATTGAATTAAATTCGATTATATTGATGAAGAATTGATATTGAAAGGTTCCAAAAAAAATGGGTATAGAATAATTAATATAATTTGTTTAGATTTAAAATTATGTTAATAAAAGCTTTGCTTTATTTTGGACGGAATCAGATTGATCAGTTACTAGAAAATTCCTTTTGTTTTGATATAATATATACACTTATGGACGGGTGGCGGGAAGAACTAAGGGGAGCCGCAGGAAGCTGTTCAGCCGCCATGAGAGGGACGACTAGTAGTGCCATCTATGCCGTACCAATTTCTTGCGGAACATAGTTTAAATTTGATCATTCGTGCTTACATTTTTATAACAATTTTTCGCCTTCAAATATAATATTTTCATTACTTTACTTGGAACTACAATAATATACATAACTATACACGTGAGTTTCTGTCCAATGGTTTCACACAATAGCGTCACCAGGATCATTACAAAGGACGCCACTCTGAATAATTATACTCTGCTGTAGAGGACACCATCAGTAGTCCCTCTCATAGTGGCCGAAAGCCGATCCTCCTTTCGTCTTTCGGCCTGCCCCCACAGAACTATGCACCGTCCTTCAGGTCCATGGGTTCGACGCCCAAAATTGGTGCCTAAAGTAAATGTCCCAGTGGTTGGATGTTTAAGGCGAAGATTGTGGTTATGACTTTTACATATTAAAATAATATAGATTGGCAAAAAAGTACATTCAATCGATAGAGCAGAACTTCTTCTTCCAGACAAGTCGTTATTAACAAAAATTCATGATAGTGTCCAATCGCCAGGACGTGTCCAACCACTGGGACATTTACCTTAGTCCAACAACTCGGTGCTCGGTTCGCTGTCCATATCAGCGGCATGTTCATTTCTTCGACGCGTGTCCGGCGCTCGTTCGGTGCTTATTCGGGACCGAGTGCTCAGATAAATACGCGGCTTAACTTGGATACAATTTTCTGACCGTTTCATTCGTTGGCATCTTGTTTATTCTGCAGACTGACAAAGAGAGATAATGTTTGGATGTGATAGAACTGTCGATACCGTTATAATTTATTATTAGCAAGTTCCCAGTCAGCCAAACCTGCACAGTCAAATTTTGCCCAATGCCTGTTATAAAGTTATGGCTACAGGTTTTATGCAAGATTTGCTATAAACACCTTGCGCGCACATTGGCAGCAACATAGGCAACAACATATGCAGCAAATTGGTTTCCGCAAACCTTGTTTCGGTTTTGCCCTCAATTTGATATAGATCATGTTGCAAGACTTTTCGCCATTTTGCTTTGCTATGTTGTTAGCTAGCGTTGCTTACAAAACCCAAGTCAAATGCGGAAATAGATGGCTATGGTTTTTTAGACAACTTTTGTACTTTATTCCTGGCAATTTGCTCGGAATTTGTACACAACTGGTTATCAGTGTTTTTAGTTCATTCAATATAATCCGCCAACATTAAGTCTGCTTTTCAATTAAAATTAAGCTTTTTAAACTGGTATTTTAAAATTCCTGTTGATGGGATAAACAACAATTGAGCCCTTGAAAGTATTAATAGTATATGTACAATTTTTTTTTTAATTTTAGTTAACATGATATGTCTGGTATCATTAATAATTCAGCAGGGGACGTTGAGTATATTATCGTAACACGAGATTTTTTTAAATCCCTAAATGTGCCAATTGTTTCATTTATTGCCTCCTATAGAATTTGTTTTATATTATGTCTACCAATAATAGCACTTTTATAACCGCAAGATTAATAAATTCGAGAAAAATTAGAACCACGTTATTCTTCTTTCCCTTTCTTTATAAAAAAATATTTGAACCTTTTCATGTAGCAAACATTTTTAACTATTCTAAATAACGCTCCATACGTAGATAGAACATATTATACTCGGATAAACGAATAAAGTGGAAAAATGGAAAAAACGGTCTGCGATATTGCAGACAAATTACTTTTGTTTAAAAGTTATTTAATAATTGTGGAGAGACACGATATTACAAAAGTAGCAGTAGTTTACTGATTTTGGAATTTCCATAAGTGAATTTGGAAACTAGTTGCGTGTTCACCACCAACCACCTCTTCCATACCATCCTCTTCCTCCCCAACCACCTCCTCGCCAACCGCCCCATCCACCCCAGCCGCCGCTTTTCCAGCCATAGCGCCACGGTCTGGAATATCTTAAAACAGCATCAAGAAAGTGTAATTAATTAATAAATTAAAATATGCAATTTTCGTACTACATTCGACAAAATTGTTCTACAGAGGATGAGTCATTTAAATCGATCACCTCGAATATTTTCAAAATTGTTTAAAATAAAAGATATCTAAAATAAAAGTTGAATGGTTTTGGGGGGGAAAGTAATTTGATGTGAGTTTGTTTTTTGTAGGTGGGCGCGTGGATGATATCTATATGGAATGTTATATTTTTTAATGCAGTAGTCGATGGGGCTCGTCATTTCCTAGAAAAAGTATTAAACTATTTACGCTGAAAAACCATTGGTTCAGGAGATACATTAATTTCATAATTGTAAAGTGGTACTAGTAATACGACGTTAACCATTCAACATTTTGACCGAAACATTTTTCGATATCACCAACGGTTTCGTAGATATTCGAGGGGATCGATTTAAATGACTCATCCTGTATAAGCAACAAACATACACCCACATTCTGAGTCATCATATTTTTTAACTAAACAGGTTTTTATTTGTTATTGGGTTTATTCATATGTGTATATGTGTTTTACAATACAATTTCAAAAAGTTTTTTCAACAATATTTGATTCACCTTCATTTCTAAAACATGAGATGCACCATTATGCAAAAGAATCAACTCGCAAGTCAACCTTCCAGAGTTTTTTCGTTGATTTTAAATTTCTTTACTAAACGACACTCCTTTCTAGTCCAAAAAGTTGTAAAAAAGTAGAATTGAACGTGGTTAAACTAGTTTTTGTCACATCATAAATATTATATAAGACATACGACATTTCATATGCAACAATAGTAATAGTAGAAAACATATTCGTTTAAAAAACACGAAACTGTCTGAAATATATTGTTTTATATGTACATTGTTTCAAGTAGAAATATTTGGCATAAGATTTTTTAGAACATTTATCGAAAATTTACTGTACATAAAATGCAACTATCTACGTCCATACGGATAGATCGGCGGTTGTCGCGTCGTAGCTTTTGTCGTTCGTCTCCGTTGCACGAATGTCAACCGCGAACATATTAAGGACAATTTATATTATCCGCATAAACACGGAACATATCCGATCAGACAAGTATTCGTCAATGCATTTGAATATAGGTGTTTATAGGTACCGTATCGCATCGGCACAAATATGTACCGACATAACATAATAGAAACTATTTTTTTTTGTAACTGAAGTATAATGAACCTCCGTTAGGTGGTGCTGTAATTGTGGCATATTTACCGTCGAGTGACTTTCTGTTGATTGACTAATCAGATGTCACCGTCCGACGAACGTATAACATAAATACTCGTGTCTGTGTAGATGTTGCCGATACGGAACCGTTAAGGCAGGTCCAGCCACGTGTTTGCCCCGCGGGCGCGCGAGTTTTTGGGGTCACTGCCGAGGTGCCCCCTCGCGCTGCCCGTGGGGCAACCAGGGCCGAGGGGTGGTACCTGGAGACTGGTACTGGCCCATATGGAGGCAGTGTCGAGTGGTGACCCCTCGACGCTGTAGGTAGGAGGAGGAGTGACGGCAAGAAAGTCGTCCCAGGGGGGTGGGGGCAATCGCCACAGAAGAGCCCCTCCCTCATTTGAGGGGGGTGGGGCATGGGCGGGGTAGATCGCGGAAGTGTGCTTCGGCGTTCCCGCGGTAACGTTGCCTACGCGCTGCGATTGGTAACCAACGTTACCGCGGGAACTTAGCCGGCAGACTCGCGCTCAGATTGGTCGATGTTTTCCGTTAATATCTCGTTAACAAAGCCTCGAATAACAGTTTTGTCAAGGAAAAACTTGTTCCAAATCGCCTCACGAGTGTCCCATTTCAAGGACCTGCAACTTTTTTGTTACACCTTGTATACCTCGGCATTTTCTCCAAGTTTCCCGGCATTTTCAGTATCTTCCCCTATGTCGTGTATCTTTTTCTTTACACTGTCTATCCTTTTCTTTTTCGCCCTTCCTCAAGCTGACGCGAACCAACGGAACGGTCTTGTAAAACTTTTTCTAGATGAATAATTTGAGTGTTGTCAAAACGCATGGATTATTATTACACCCCAGTCACCTCATCATCAATCAACACCTCTTTAATGCCTTTCTTTACGAGAACAGATTAAAAATTTTCTACATTAAGTTTCAGCCACGCTGTGTTAGCCTTCACCAATAATTGCAGGGGAACGACTTCATGAATCGCGATGAATTTTGTCGATGGGCTAAACATCAGATCCAAAACAATTACTTATTTCTTAATACCGTATTATTTACTAATGAGGCAACATTCACAAATCACGGTAATGTTAATTTGCATAATATGCATTTATGGGCAGCAGAAAAGCAGGTTGAACACCAGAGACAATGGTCTGTGAATGTATGGTGCGGTATCACAGGTGATAAAATTATTGATCCTCGTGTTATCAATAGAAATTCGAATGGCAACATCTACGCTAATTTTATTAAGGATACATTGGGTCCTTTGTTAGAATAATTGCCTTTATTTACACGACAAACCATGTGGTATCAACATGATGGATGCCCAGCACATTATTCATTGATTGTGCAATATCGCGGCCAGCTCGTTCACCAGACTGTACACCTCTAGATTTCTTTCTATGGGGAACATTAACACGTTCACGCCGGCGCGGGCCACCGGTGGCCCGTATATACCCGTATTATAATCGGCCCCGGCGTGAACGTGTTAAAAGATAAAGTGTACAAAGAAGTACCAACTACACCACAATACATGCAACAGCGAATTATTGCAGCCTGTATGTCAATAAGTTATGACGTTATAAGACTTGCACGTCAATCAGTCATAAAAAGAATCTTGTGTTGCATTGATAGTGATGGTCATCATTTCGAACACCTACTATGATCTTATGTAATAGGTCGTTGAACTCGTTTTAAGCTCCTCTATTATTCTACGGAAACAAAAACATACCGATCCACTTTAAAAACAATAGAGGTGACCTTGAAATATCCAAAGTTCCTCCACCTGCAAAAAAACTATTCGCGCCCTCTGATGGCTTTCTTCGTACTGTGCAATTGTGGTTAAACAAATGTTTCTGTGAACCTTATAGTTTCGAAGATATCTGATATGGGAGTACTTATTGCCCCACTCTGCATAAGTGAATGACGAATATAGTAGCATAAATACTTAAAATTTTGTCTCTTTCTATTGTTCGGTATTTAAACAAATATAAATTGGCTTTCATATTCGGTGCCGTTACCCTATGCTTAATTATACATATTAATATGTAACATAATTCTGACACAAAATATTAAAGATAATAAATATTATTCATTGAAGCTAACTAAATAAGTAGCAAGTAACTAAGAAGTTTGGTCATTATTTCTGAATTTTATTATAACAAAAGTCTCCTTAAAACGAAGAAATAGGATGTAATAAAATAAGTATAACGAGCAATGTTAAACAATTTTCTCTTTGGGTTCGTAATATTGAACAATCATAAATTTAAAATCATTTTTTGGAATTCAAATAACTGGAGTTATAATAATTAAATTTTTTTATTTATCTGTCTCTCTCGTGTCGACTTCAGCCCTACCATAAGACTGTGTAGTCTATTGTATATGTCTATGTTGTCATTACTTTACTTTCCCCCGCTAGCATGATAGTACAATCCGCCATTTTTTATCGTTGAGGGATTTTGCTGATAATACCCAAAGACACTTAAATCCTAATGATCGTTAAAGAGTAATGATTTAACCGTAATATATTTCTTAATTTAAATTTAAAAACGTACACTATTATACATATTATAACTTAGCTCTTGTACGTCTCCTCTGCATTACAACAAAAATGTTCGGCAAATGCAATGTTTATATTATATGTTAAAACAATTACAATTGTACAAGGTGCAGCATTATTTGTGATAAAACTGAGAAAGAGGTAATTTTACGTGCAAAAACATATGGAAATAAACAATTCTGTGAAATTCGGACATGAAATGTATCGAATACGCTTGCAACCGAATGCAATTGTCTACTGTTAGTTCATCAGTGATTATTCCTGTTCGTATCGTTGCATACGAATATTCGCAGCGATATTGTATTACTTATTTCTCAGAATAATTTAATATAAATATATAAGTAAAATATATTAAAATCATTCCAGAACAGACAGCTTCTGTGTTCTTTACTAACAGTAGAAATAATGAATAGCAAGCCGACACATTAAGTAGTTATTAAATTGTACGTATAATTACCATATTTTCGAATACATTTTCTTAAAAATTATTCCATATATTCAATTTGTTTTTCGATTAAATCACGAATATGATTCACCTTGTACACAAAGAAATTTTCTTTCTTTACAATATTTAGATTCCTTTTCTACAAATTACCTATGAAGAGTTCGATTTTTGTAAAGTTTTATTTTCTTTTCATGATATCTTTCCATACGAGTTTTTGTAATTTATTAATTATTTTAGTAAGACGTACCCCCAAGAAGACGCATCAGCTTCTAAATCGTTGACATTGTCTGGGGACTGTTCGATTTCCATTTGAGCAGCATCTGGTGGACCTTCCAAAGATGCCACCAAAACGACCATCAACAGAAAAATAGCCTAAGCGTAAAAAAGTATACATTATTTTATTTGACTGAAAATTTTTATGTCAATCATCAGTATTATATAAAATTATACAATAAATATTTACATGTAGTATTAAACCAAAGAAATTTGATAGTGGTTAACTAAGTATTTAATTTAGGAAGTTTCCGAAAACACCTTTTCAGTCGCATGTGACTAAGAGACAAAAATTAATGATATATCAATCGATTGTTTAAAACCACTTCATGCAATTAATTTATTAATGGCTTTTTCCAAGCAACTAGGATTATTCTTTTATTAACTCAGTCATTATTAAGCGTGTAATAGAATAATTACTGGTAGTAACAATTTCTTAGAACTTAACAATGCGAAAAGTACGATTTTTCTGCTCTAAAGTTCAATTGACATTTGTACGCTTCGTAAAGATACAACACATTGACGTATAATTGCAACATTCTTCCGGAAAAATGAAAATTCGACAAAATTATGTGATTTCTCGCGAAAGTTTGTGAATACAAATCTTCAATCGTATTTTGTCAAGGAACCATGTTTTAGAAGTTAGGAGACACGAAATCTAAAAAATGTTTGCACTTCTTTAAACTTGGACAATATATTTTCCAAACAATTGGTATTGATTTAAATTTAACTATAATTTATGGTTGCATGAAATTTCTCAAGGATTGATAGTACACTCCATGAAGGCTAGTTTTTCAACATCAAAGTGTACAAAGTATTTCAGGTCGAGTAGTAAACCCACGCAGGAAGTGAGTAGAATATATAAGTCGAAAAACGGAATAAATTTCCTTTGTTTGAGGTTTCGTTGATGAGAAAATTGGATTTGAAAATATTTGTACTGCAATGAACAGACGCATTCGCAAAGTCTTATTCCAATGGTACTTTTCGAAATCACGACAAATTTTGAATATAAGAAAAATTCAGAGAACACCAAAATCACTAAGCCTTATGCTAAGCTTCATCCAGGCGAAGACATTCAGTTTCATAATTTCGCGGGACACTAGTGTTCTAAGGAACCTTGGTTAAGAACCACTGTCTTATTCTATTGCTTGCGTATCCAACAAATCTTCAAATTCGACATCACCCGAAAAAATTTTATTCCATTTTTTGACGTATTTTTTCTTATAAAATCACCTCCTGCCCGGTTACGTACACTACCCGACCAAAGACACCCTGTATAAACGTCGTTATACACCAATTTTATAATTATAAACATTAAAAAACGTAATTATATATAACTAAGTAGAAATATTTGTAATACAATCTTTTGAAAAATAGACCACTTTTGCAAAGCCTAAACATAGGGAAATCCTTTGGTACTCAAAGATAAGGGGATTTCAAACCTCCAACGCATACATGCGCAAATGATTGTTCTTGAAGAAATCATTGCAGATTGTTAACTCACCAAGTGCACTGGTCGCAGCATGTTGAGTGTGAGAACTGACTGAGATCTGATCGGTCAGAACAGGGCTTATATATGTCTTCAAGCACAAAAAATTACAAGGATACGCTGGGTTGGGACCACGCATCAACTTACGAATACATTAAAAAAACAGCATCAATAAATGCCAATTAATGTCAGTCGATAGTTGATATATAATATTAACATTTTAAAAAGTGGCTGCATCTTTAGTAATTAATTAGTATTGTTTTATTATTATTATTATTTGTAATTTTTTTCTTTATTATTTATACATAATTACTTGTCGTAGTATTACTTATTAGTAGATTGTCCAATTTATTTAACTTGAAGCCTCCCAGAAACCTTCAATTTTTATTTAATTCCAGTTTCTTTAAATTAGTCCACAAAAAGTTATATAGTTGGATGCGTAATATTTATTCAATTAGTCCTCTTAAATTTCGATGTTCTATTGAATACGTGTCTATGTATCGTATATACGTACCTATATACCAGAAGTTTTTGCCTATCTTAATCATGTCAAATCAGCCAGAAATAATTCATCTTATAAAAAAATTGGTTCAAATGAAAGTTACATAATTTCAAGAACGTCTTACGCGTCCGTAGATATGTACTTCATGTCTTTTATGCCATTTACGATGTAAAAGAAAAAGTATATTTACACACGCAGATCACTTATACTAAATACATTGAACAGAATAGCAAGTATGTAACGATAAATAATATATTGTTTGAATGTTATATATAATTGAAAAGAGGTAGAGTAATACTAATTTTTGTAACCCAATCTAAGAATCTATAAAATCACACTATCCATCAAATTAAAATTTTTTCTCTAATCTGGAATGTCCACTAAGTGATTATTGTACAGTTTCTCGACCCAAACACGAATCCGCAAGCAAAATTGCATCATCACCCTCAGTTTTTGAAAAACATGAATATTCGTAAAAATCCACGATTATAGGTAAAAATGAGTTATTACAGAAAACTAAAACGCTAGAAAGTTTAGTTTAGTCTTAAAAGACAGAGCAGTGTGTCCTCAATGTATCAGTGGATATAGTGATTACATTTCGCCGTTTTGGATAATTGTAAGTTCTCGTGGTATGTACTCAGACGTATCGAGTTTTCGAATAATTTGAAACTGAAGAATTTTAAACAAAGGCAGGGTCAATATATTAAGCGAGTACGCATGAGTTTTCAAGGCAGGCTGGTTACATTCCGGTTCTCTTGAAGCACAACACGTTTTCTTTTTAAGGGGTAGGTGTAAGGTTATAGGTATAACTATATTTATAGTATATATGCTCTTTTTCAATAGCGACTAAACATTATATTGTGAACCCCAGTGATTTGATTATCTAGGGATGCTTAGCCTCGTTCTACCAAATCGACAAGAAATAAACAAAACACTCGAAATGAGAAAGCAAAAATAATTACTATTCATATAATAAATATTATAAAAGAAGTTTTCTCCGTCTGTTTAATCATTTCTGAATATCATTGTATGTGATACACCCCAGTCAGTCAAACCTGCATAGCCAAATTTTATCCAATGCCTATTATAAAGTTATGGCCCACAAGTTTGATGCAAGATTTGCTATAACCAACTTTCGCGCACATTGGCAGCAACATAGGCAGCAAATGGGCAGCCCACATATGCAGCAAATTGCCTCACGCAGATTCTGTTCCGCTTTTGGCCCCAATTTGACACAGGTCATGTTGCAAGACTTGCTGCCAATTTGCTTTACCATTTTGTCAACTGGCGTTGCTTGCAAAACCCAAGCAAAATACGGATAACAGATGGCTATAGGATTTTAGACAACTTTTGTCATTATTTGCTGGCAATTTGATCAAAACTTGTACACAACTGGTTATCAGGGAATATTTATACAGGTATCCAAGAAATTATTATTCCAACAGACTTTTCAAATAGGTATATCGTTGAATTCGTCGTGAAATACTTAATAACCTGGCAATAATAAAAATAAGTAGTCCCATTTATAAAAATTACATTGCCATTACAATGTCTGTAAATAACAATTAAAAAAAATTCAAATATTCTATTAAGTTTGCTCCATGAAATCAAACAACTTTCATGTGAACCATTTTTTCGCATTTCTAATAGTTAGAGTTAGACAATGATAGCGTGTATACACTTAAACCGGGCATACTGTACATCATGATGTGCGCAAAAGCGGCTTCGAGGGAAAAATAAACGAAGACCTCAAGGTTGGACACTTTTCCTCATTGGAATTTATTACAAAGTATATTCGCATCAATTTTTAACCGTTTTAAAACGTAGTTTACGGTAAACATATTGGAATGTACCTATTAAAAAATGTACATCTTATTACTACTTAATGTTTCATTTAATTAAGTGTTATACTGAATATCTTATTAACACCTATTAATCTTATAACTTATTTATGTACAACTTATAATTATAATTCAGTAGTTTTTTCTATCATAAAGGATTCAATTTTGATGATCAATTAAAGCAAGACATCAATCAGTTTAACTGAAACATGTATACATATTTGTGTGATAAATAAAAAGCACTGAAAGTTTTGTCTAAAGTTTTCAGTTTTATCACTTAAATTATTTATTTTATAAAGAAGTTGTCACAATTTTTCTTCAACACTTTGAATATTTAATTTATGAAGTAACTGAACGCATATAATGCACGTACATACAACGCACTAGTTCGTAAATCCTTAACTGTTATACAGAAATCGAAACACAGTCTGGTATTTTCAAACAAATACAACACTCTAAGGAGACATCCTAAAGTGTATAGTGTGTATTTGGAAATTGGAATAAAAGATACAAATTCCGAATACATATTTACTGTAAAAAAAGGTACAAATAAATGATTCTTTCATCCAATTTATTAAATATTTTTTGCCAATTTCTATGATAATTTCTATTTACAATTTTATTACAAATTGATTTTTATTATATCAATATAATTTATTTTAAATGATATAATTACAATTATAATTGTAGTCCTATGGTTCCTTAGACAACTTTTGTCATTTATTGCTGAGAATTTGCTCGAAACCTGTACACAATTGGTTATCAAGGTTGATCAAAATAAAATAAAATATAATTCAGGGAAAATTACTAAATTATTATGGTAGATATTTTTATATAGAGATATATGAACAGAAGTACAACCTAAAAAAGGTACATTAAAAATTAGGAAGGTAAGGTAAATAAGGAAAAGTAAAATGTTCGATGAAGCGTAAAAACAAAACAGAAAAATCTTTCCTCTTCTGAGAAAACTGTTCCGATGAAATGGACAAAATCAAGAACTGAAAAACGACGAAGAAAACATGGGAAAAGAGAAAAAGTTAGAAGCTCTGAATAACAGCAGTTTGCTGGGAACGAAATAGTTTTAGAAACATGAAATAATGATGAAATCTGCACATTTTGTTAATTAAAAAATCCCTCGTTTAAATCAATAAATTTATTTATCTTAAAATATCATTTTTTAAATCCTAATTCTTAATACAAATAGGCACAAAGATTTATCATTCCATGTTTACAAGCGGATTGTTTACATAGCTTACAGTCACTATAAATGAATGAAAAAACAATTTGCAGTTAATAAGTAATTAGGAAATAAATATATATGGATATAAAACAAAGACTGTAAAGAATTTCAAAGTAATTGATAAATTCTTCTTTATGTATTTATTTATAAATAAGTAGCATATAATCTAAAAATAGTTATTGTACATTTTTCTAAAAATCATGATATTAATAAGATAAGGTATACAGGTAGCTATAACTATTCATGGGAGTATTTATGGGCATACCCCAAAATATAGAAATGTGTTTCAGGAACTTATTTTTAATTTATATGGTATTAATATTAGTTTTAAAACAGTTTTTTATAATAATATAAGTATTTTTATAATAAATAAAAATGTATAACACTAGTAATTTAGAAAACTGTAACATGAAAGTTCAGGATTAACAAGAACTACTCACTTGGCACTACGCGTTGGCGAATTAATACCGTCGAGCTCGTTGAAAGATGGTGTATAGTGATATGGTGTGATTTGAATAATTTAACACTGCTTTAAACACACCTAAAATTTAAGAGGGCCTCTTAGTGTGACGGGTGCAAAAACCTTACTCTTTCGGGAATTTAAAAAAAGAAAAATGTGCTTAAAGTTTCAATTACAGTTTAAGGCTATATAAAAAGCGAAATATCACACTTACAGCTACTCAGTTATTCTGAGATAATAGAGTACTCCTTCCACTTATTCGTAAAAAAGAATTAAAAGCCAAATTTTCTTTTCTGCGAGATATCCTTGCCTCCTTTAGCGCTACATGGTGCCTTATCTCGGTGACCAAAATCCGGTTGGTGTCACGTTCCATTGCGAAATTCGAAGCAACAAGACCAATCAGTAGCCTTTATTAAAAATACCCACAGCTAAGAAATTAGCAATTTATACACATGCTTTGGTGCGAAGTGTCATAGTAAGCCGTTGTAACTCAAAAACCAAGGTACATAGGACATATATTCGTATGACGTTTTTTTACTTATATTGGTGCGCAGACTTACTCCCTGAAGGGTTGACATGTATGTGTACGTAAAGAACAATATGTATAATATAATATAATACATGTATGTGGGATCGGACCTCCATACCCAACAAAAAGAGCATTAACATCAAGGAACAGTAGGAGGGCTACGTGGAGAAGGGTGTAGAGTCTCGGCTTTCAGCGCCGGGGGTCGTGGTTTCTCGAATCCCACTTGGGCCATCATTTTTTCGAACGCTCCTACATATAATATAATATAAAGTTGCTCTAACTGTTCAATTTACTAGAATGAAGATCAAATTTTCGAAAAAGAATACTCAAATGAAGTCAATTGAGTATTTACTTTGAGATAATGCAAAGAGAGTAATAATGATAGAAAAAAAATTGAGAGAAAGGCAACGAAATGTAAAGAAGAGACAAAAATGAAAGTGGGTTATTGAATAAGAAAACTAACATGTAAATTAAGTATATGTTTAATTTAACATTCTAACAGATTCAAATAAACATATTCGTTAAATAGATAATATGTCCCTACTTTTAAGAGATGAATGATGTGGTTGGAAAAATAAAATATGGTAAACAGTGTAAAACAGAAAAGATAAACTTTTATTGCATAGATATAAATCTATATACAATAATTAATATTGTTCTAAGGATATTCTCTACCTAATAAAATACAACATAATAGTTTACATAACTGGTATGTGGATTTAACATATACAAATTACAAATTTATATTAAGAATTTATGTAACTGTACTACTAAGAAACAATGCACAATTGAAAATAAAATAAATTCAAATTAAACTGAAGTATTAAACATCACTGTAAAACTCAGGCCAGTTTTGAATTTGTCCGAAAAGTTCATTTCCTGGACTTGTAGTACTTACAACTTGTCGCGCTCCAATTACACGAACATCGTCCCTAAGTATTCCTTGTGATTTGCCACAAAGAATTAATTTATGTGCTACTTCAAGCATTTTGTCACTTGCAAGTTTGTCTACAATTTAAGAAATTATAAAATAAAATAATAATATGAAAATAAATTATTTAACAGAAAAAAGGTATGATTATAAAATATACAGAATGCTTGCTCTAAAATATTTTCGGGAACTAAAGAAAATAATAAAACTTGTTCTTCTACGAATTTATGATACGTTTTAGTATCCTTAGGACAGATGAAGCATTATACGTGGACTGCCAAATACAATAAAAAGGTTGTCTATGTCATTCGAATTGGTTTAACAATGCGCGCCAATAGTTTACGAGCCACAAACGTATTCATTTCATTTCTACTGACCTTCCGAACAATTTCATGCAAAAACATAGCTAATTAGAATTATTTTTTAAAATGGAGGTTTCGAAGTCTAATTCGACTGGTCTATCGGCAACGAGCGGTCCGCCGAGGCGTTGGCAACGAGTGAAGGTGTGATGAGGATAAGGAAAAGCGAGGGAAGGGCTTTTCTTTAAAAAAGGAGTCGTTGGGATAGACCGGGATTGTTGTGATAGGGCCGAGGGGTGGTACTGGGGTTAGCATCCCTATCGCGGTCGACCCAAACCAGTCGTCCCAGGTTGGAAGCAGCCCCCTCTCCAAAGAGAAAATCCCCTCCCCCAAAGAAGAGAGGGGGGGCAAGGGCGGGGCTGGTCGCGGAAGTATGCTTCGGCGTTCCCGTAACCAGCCCTCACGCCTGAGAGCACCTGAGACGGCCACAGGGGAGTTTTTAGTACCATTAAAAAAAAAAAAAAAGGTTAAGGAGTAGGATAAGGAATAGATGAATATATAAGTTAAGATTGATGAAAAAAGGTAAGTTGAACATAAGAAAAAGATGCTTCAAAAGCATCATTAACTACCTTGAAAATTTCCTATGAAGGCAATACCAACAGATTTTGTATTATATCCGAATGTATGAGCTCCTTCTCGATTCCACCCACAGCCCTCATATACAGTTCCATCACCACCAATTAAAAAGCTGTTAATAGAACATAAATTAATAAATTAATTTTTTTACCAATTACTACCATGTACAATAGGGTGGCCGTTGTTTATACGTGACGAAAATCTTTTTTTTGTATTTCTTTGCTCTCATCCCCTAGAATGTTTCCATTTTATAAGAAAATAATCCCTAAAAAAGTTTATTGTAATCAGACTACAGAAAAGGGTGCCGCCCAGGCTGTTAACTTTAAGTTATCCATGTTTTTGGAGTTTTTAAAGAATTTCTCAAAACTATTAAGTCGTATCAAAATTTTGTTCAAACAATATTACAAGAGCATTCAGTTTTCTATAATTTCTGCTTATACAATTTTGTTGTGTTTCCAACTACTTTTTAGATAATAGCATTTGAATATTGAGAGGTCCGCACTATGCGCGTGTAGACAATACGCCACGCCAATACCTTAAGTGGAGATAAAGGTTCTTTTACCAATATCATTTTCGTTGCCAATCATGGTTATTCGCAACTAAAAAAAATTTCCGTCATCGATAATTATTATTGGTAACCACCAAAAATTTTGATCATCTATAATAGTTATTCGTAACCAGAATAGTTAAAAATCCATGTTTTTTAATCACGTTATTTTTTGAAAAATTTCTTCGAGATATTTATTAATATCTGGTTTTCATTTAAATAAACATTACTTTTTGCTTAATGATTTTTTTCCAAAAAATGTTTCAAATAACTGTTATTTTTGGTCTCTGTAATAAATTATAGTGAAACAAAGAAGTAATAAAAGTTTATTGTTTATACATTACAGTTATTTATGTAAAACTTTTTAATGGATTTCAATTACCACAAATTATGATTTTATTTTGCAAATTATACAATTATATAAGTTTTGCATAAAGAAGATACTTACGAATATCCTATGTCATGCCATTGCAAAATATCCATATGGTAAGAGCGAATACTTTCAACTCTGGTACTACACTGTGCCTTAGTGTTACATTCAGGAGTAACTGTATGTACAATTACAACATAAGGAATAGGAACAATCAAGTAATTCACACTACTTGCTTTTTTACCACCCCATTGACTTCGTTTGATGATTGTGGGACAATCTTCATCTCCATCTATAAAATATAAAAGTAATTATAATTTCCACATACAAATCATAATAATCTATTAAACTGATTACAATGAATCTGTTATAAATTGAAATATCATTCTTCCTATTTCTAATGAATACAAAAGCAAAAATTGCATTTTATTATATTTGATTATTTTAATAATATATTAGTACATATGTAGAAGCAAAAATAAAATCTTCTATTAAGAAAGTACAATGAATAGAAATACTTTTAAAAGCTTTAAGATCAGTTATATTTTTCTCTTTAAACTGAAATGTATGTTTTTGTTAATATATATATATTGTTTTAAATGTTTTCTAAGCTAACATTAAATCTCAAAATGATTCGTTAGTTCCTTCATTCATAATTTAATAGTTTGTTTCTACTTCAAATATTAAAGTAGGTACTGTACATTAAGAGATCATACACTGGCTAATGTATAACAAAAATGTAGTTTCTCCATATAAACATAAATAGTTTTAAAATCTACAAAATCATAAATTATTACAATACATTTCTCCTAAAAGTGCAAAATATTTCTTCCTCTCACATTTTTTATATAAACTGTATTTATATAAACTGTTTCTATATGATAGAACGAACATTCTTATCATTTGTTAGAACACATAAATTATAA
This sequence comes from Dufourea novaeangliae, assembly GCF_001272555.1. Lineage (NCBI taxonomy): Eukaryota > Metazoa > Arthropoda > Insecta > Hymenoptera > Halictidae > Dufourea > Dufourea novaeangliae. The sequence continues at coordinate 1,422,693 of NW_015374046.1, read as the reverse complement.
CACTTTACAAGGTAACACATGCTAATGTATTTCAATTAATATAATACAATAATATAATTTCATTATATTAACCCTTTGCACCCTACTGGCGCTACTACGAGAACAAACATATATAATACATACACCGTGCACTCAACAATACACTGTGTACATCACCGTAAACTGCAAAACTCGGAGTGCAAAGGGTTAAGTAAAAAACATACCTACATTACAAACACGAAAAATTAGAAAAATAATCGTCACTATTTTGCCTAACATTTTTTTAAACTTCGGATAAATTTGATTCAATTATTTGTAAAAATAGAAAACTATATTATTTCTCTTTCAAAATACTAATGTATGAAATAAATCAATTCAGATATAAATAAAACTGTTCAATAATTATACATGCTACAAACTACAAGTAACTTGATTATATAAGTTCACGGTGCCAAAGAGCCTTGACCTTTTCATTTATTCTTGTCTTTTTAATCATTTTGAATGCACACAGCATATTATCTTATGAGCAAACTGACGGCAGATGAGTATTAAGCTGCGTCTCCATTATGCCGATCGATAAAACCCAAGAAAACCGAACATATGGGGATAATGTCATCAGCACGTAGGGATGAATCGATACAAGGAAATACGAGTACATTACTCCATACTTTTGTTTCGATACCGAGTACTTTTGGTCGGTACCTGCGGTTGCGATAGCAAGTAGGTATCAAACAAAAGTACTCGTATCGAACAATATCGAACGGAGTGAGTATCGATCACGGTCGTATATACAGGTCTGAAAACTCCCGTGATGGGGGTGATCGTGGGTGATCCCTTAAGGAAGACCGAAAGTTTTATGAATATTCCGCTAGCCACACAGCGCTGCAATCGATGTGTCCGTACAAGAACGCATGCTGATGCAGCGCACGGTCGTATACACAGTCGTATACACCGTGTGCATGCGGACCATGGGCATACATGCTATAATGCGGAACACAAGTATGCCGTATTCTATTACATTCGTTTAAGAATGCGGCAGTTCACGTACCAAGAAAACAAAAAAGTTCAAAAAGTATCATGTATTAGGAGAAAATGATCAAAATTGACCAATGTGTGAATTTCACTAATCTATAAATGTAAATAAATACTTTATATTTATCTATTATTTTATTTTATTCTATATATTGCAAAGTACTGTTTTTAAATAACATGTATAGAGAACTAATTAAAAAAGTGTTCCAAAGTAAACTGTAATAATGTTTTTTATTTCGAGTAATATGTTAATCTTAATTTAATTCGTTGCAATATTATTTTAACTTTCATTCAAAATATACAAATATTTTTCATTAGAATGTTTGACTTATATCCCTCAGATATTATTTTCTTTAATTAAAAGTTAAGAATGTCCTACTGTCAAAGCGTTTAGTTGTCATTTATTCGTCATTCATGTTTTAAAAGCAAGAATAAGCGCATGCGCCACAAGGAATGTATACCACAACTGAACCCATGAACCCCTGCGAGCAAACTCTGCTTCCGCTAGGGGAAAAAGTTGACGTAGGAGAAGGACCTCCTACCGCGCTACTACCTGTTGGTATTTGGAATTACTGAAATTTATGCCTAATTAACATTCGATTTAACATTAATTTCAGTACCTGGAATAAATTTACCAAGTGGTAGGAGACTTTTCTTCTACGCCGCTTTTTCCCTTAGTGGAAGCCGAGTTTGCTCGCGGGTGGACAAAGGAATTAGAAAACGGAGCGCAAGGTCCCATTCCTAGATCCATGCTGGTCCATGCCATGACTGGATGGAAAGACTGTAGTGCGGCACTACAGTGCCCTCGCTTCGTGACAAAGTTCGAAAGTACACTTTGTTTCCTTAAGGGATCACCCCCACCACGGGAGTTTTCGGACCTGTGTATACTGGTATATACGACCGTGTCCTAAAGTAACCCGTCTCTTTCTAAAGTTGGGATGCCGGCCCAGCTTGATGCGCAGTTTATATTTCTATGTCTACGCTCTTATCTGAATATATAATAAATAAAAAAATACAAAATGCAATCTAGGGGATTTCTGATAATGAATTGGCAATTGCATATTCCTAAATAACGTAGTTGATGGTGCAGCCATCTGGAAATGTCGGCTACCGACGTCCGCCGCAGCGGCGACAGAGTCAACATCCGGCGACGCAGAGATGCGCACGTTTCGGCGCTCGCCGAGGGAAAAGGGACGCCGCGATCGTGACTTTGGGACATGAGAGCGACGATGAAGCCCGCCAGCCTGCAAAGCAGCACCTGAGAAGCACGCTAGCGTGTAACAGTACGCACAACACCGGATTCGGCTAGTTCGCGCATATTTTACATAGGATCAATCTCTGATTATAACGTTGATCCTGAAACGATTGGAAAGCTACTCTTTCTATCATCGAGGTAACACACCTCTTCCTCTCGATCGTGTACAGTTCTATAGTCGCCTTTTTAAAACAGAAATGATTGATAATTATCAATTACTCAATCCTTTTTTTCGTTAGAGATAACATCTTCCAAGAAACTTGTATGGATTATTATTATTTTTCACATTTTCATTTTAAATGTGTCATGTTATTTCAATAAAATAAGTCATTATAAATCTTCCTTAATTTTTTGTATTGGAAATTGTCTGTTGTCCATGTTTGACATCAATTAAATTGTTCCAGACCGATTTCTTTTTGTTTAATTTACTTAATTATTTCAGTTTTTATTTTGAGAAATGAAGTTAATTTATATATGTGTGCATGATTATTTGGTTGACTTCAAGTTTATATAGGTGTTGTGTATATTGTTCTGTGTATTGATATCAACAATCTAACTTTTACTATCAATAAATATTTGTAATAAATAATATAACCATATTGTATATATACTTTTGTAAATATAGAGGTTTCAGTAACATTGATTTGTTATCAACAACTTTCTGAATATAAAAGACAAACATTAAGTGTTGATTATTCTGTGTATATACCTACTATGTGTTTTTGTCAATAGCATGTTAAAGTTTATTATTTTCTGTTGAAAGCAACAAATATATATTATTATATCGGAAACGCAGTTCTATTATTTTCACAAATCCACCATCTTTTATATTTTGATTCTAGGGGAGTGAATTGTGCATTTATTAGTCCCTGTTGGGAATACTCTATCACTACCTGTAATAGCACTTCTTGTGCAGCGCCCTAAGAGGTTCTCGAGGTCCATAATATAGGACACGAGGTATGTTCAAATCTTTCATGTTTTATTTATGTATTAACGTTTCATTGAATTCTTACTAATAACATGTGCTTTACAATCGTATTTCATAGATATAGCTTATTATTTTAAAATTCATATTTAATTTTGTAATATCATGTAAATTGTGATAGGGCCATGTCATCGGGCGCAGGTTCAAGTGGAACTGGCCGAGGGCGTGGTTCATCAGTAGCAGATAATAAACCAGAAAACAAGGAACCGAAGCCAAATCCAAAGATGTCAAAAGCTTTAGGAACATCTGCCAAAAGGTATCACAATTACAATAGAAACTAAAAAAGCTGTTATAGAGATTTGTAATTGCATGATTACTGTTTTGATTGCAGGATACAGAAAGAGTTGGCAGAGATCACATTAGACCCTCCACCAAACTGCAGGTTTATAGTTTTTAATTAACTTGTAATTAATGTTCATTTTATTATGCTTAGAAATAATGAGCAATTCTTAGAAAATTTGAGAATCTAGTTGATGTGCATCCTAATAGTTTATAGTAACACTCATAATAAGTAGCTCCATAATTTCCAAGATACATCATGTCTCATGTTATATTATGTTGAAGTTTTAGTAGTTCTAGAAGACTAGTGCTTAAATTATTGTAGTCAATTGCTTTATATTAAGAATCATAGGAGAAAAGAAATTTCTGAATAAGTTATATTGTTTGCTTCTAAATTATCACTATTCATTTACCTCTCTTTTTATATATTTTATTTTATTTTTTTATAAAAATAGTACAATTAAAGTAATACGAAGTTTGAAGTTCTGGTTGTTATAAATTCCTCAATTGCTAAAAATTGTATACTATTTGGTTTTTCTTATTGCTATATAATAAACAGTTCTATTTTATGTTTTACAGTGCAGGACCTAAGGGAGATAATTTATACGAATGGGTATCCACTATACTTGGACCTCCTGGTTCAGTTTACGAAGGAGGAGTATTCTTCTTAGACATACATTTTTCTCCGGAATATCCTTTTAAACCGCCAAAGGTACCGTACTAGCATAATTTTTACAATTATGTATAAAGTCTTACTTTATAATGAAAATACAAATTAAACTTTACAAAAATGTTATTGATTTTTATAGACACAGCATTGTGTACATTTATATATAACTCTGTTTGCACTACATGGGATATCAATTATTATAGCTAGTAAATTATAAAAGTTAGCAATATATAATTTTTAAACTTCATAATATTATATATTGCTATTATTAAAGAAGAAAAGAGATTTTAAAATGTTACTTCATACTTAAGTATTATTATTTTAAAACAACAACTAAAAAAGGAGAAAAGATCCGTGTTAATTCTTAGAGAGCATGTTGGACTTAAGTGTGCACCATTTTCTACTTACATCTTCCTGTCTCACCTTGAAAAAAGTAGTGAAAAAGTTTCCACTTATATTTTCTAGATTATTGCTTTCCCACTTAACTATGCTTCAAGTCCGTCATAATATTCTCACTTGAAGTTTTTGATAATTGCAGTACCAATTGTTCTGAAATTATGAACTTTGAGTTCATTTTTTAAGATGATCCCGTCTGGTTAGTGGGTTAAAATTGTGTGTGTGCATGCGTACGTGCGTTTTCAATTTGTCATAATCGAAGCTTTCTGTTGTTTCTATACAGACTGTTCACGCTATTAGTTCACTGCGTTTTTCTCGTGAGTGATAGATTTGTGAGAAAAATGGAACAGAACAAGGTTTAACCATTTTTTATGCGCAACACGATGGCTTGAATAGGTTCTTTAAATGTGTAATGATTTTTGCGTAATAGCGATACTAAAAAGTCTTAAATTGACAGTTATCTTTCTTGTATTAAATGAAAACGGTTGTCAAGACGAATTCAATGACCTACAGTCATTGAACTTTACATACCTGGAACGATAACAGAGTACGGTAAGCTAGGGTTTTTATCTAGGGATGAGCCGAGGCCGAGGAAGATAGTTGTTTCGAAAGTATCTTTCAGTACCTTTCCTTTCCTCTACTTATTATCTTGTAGCAAATTTGGGTATAGGCAAATATAGATGCGACTGTACGTCCAGGAAAGATCTGTGTAAGAGTGAAATAAGGATACCTCTGACACAGTATTCTCTGTCTAACAAGCCGACGACATCTCCAATACTCATAGTTATCATTTCAGGTATAGAGTTCAATGCTTACAACACAATAGTATTCAAGGTTATTACCTTGATATACATAGTATATTCAATATAATTCCCTTTTGTTTTAAAACGTTTTTTGACCGAAACAAACTGTTTTTCGCTTGGGTGCGCTTTGTCGGGATATCTTTCTTTATACAATAATACATTTGTTCTGTTATCACATTCGTAATAAATATCTAACATGCCTACTTTTTCTTCAATCGAATAATGATACATACATTGTTCAACGGTATTATTTTAATAAATAAGCAAAAATACAATTAAATTGACACAACTTATCACATTGTTTTTTCTACAGACATCTTTCCAGTCGTGAATATTCGCGATGTGTTAACCATCACAGGCGGTACTCCGATATGAAATTAACTTTGGTCTTTAAAGTGAATGGGCAGGCAGTTCTCCATAAAGGTAATAGTAAATAAGTAGTAGCGTTATAAATTTTCCAAAATACTGCATCCATTTTTGTATTTCAGTGACCATGAACACTATTATGTTGTACGTCATTGAACTCATTTCGACAACTATTTTTATATAATACAAAGGCCATGCCGCTCTAAAGAACTGCGCTGTGAAAGCAGTGTCGGCGCGTGTAAATCTGTCAACGGGCCCTCACTATCGATGTCGCAGGGGCGATAATATAGTCGTCTCCGCTACAGCGGTTCTTTAGAGCGGCCACGGCCATTGATTTACGCAGCGAAGGGATCACCCCGTATAAAAGATTGATAGCTACCGATTTAAAAAAAATTCACGATATTACCATTCCGTGAAAACTACAGTAAATTAAAAATATCTAACCAGAAGTATTATATTACGTATAAAAAATAGTGAAACTGTGTCTTCTTCTAGTTTACTCACAAATCTACTACTTACGAGAAAAATACAGGGAACTAAGGAATTAATAGCGTGAACACCATGTAGATACCTTTTAACAAAAGGAATTTCTCAAGTGTAACCCTCATTTTATAATACACTATCGAGTGGTCATTTAAAATTAGTTGTGATAATTGCCGTATACGACCGCTTGTCTCGAAATAGATGTTTTGAACTCACGGACGGTCTATCTGTAGTAAAATTATCTTAAACGTGAACCCGACAAACTTTCTGAACATTATTAAACGTATTTAATAGTATAAACAATTATAAATATATAATACTTGTGTAACATTTTTCCCCAAAATGGAAAGTCATAAACACAACAGTTTGCACAGAGAGTAGCAGACCGGGTATAGCAGTCTACGCATAGTAGTCCCCGCCCGATAGTGTGTTAATGAGCTTTTGCCAGTTTGTAGTACTCGTCGAGTTGAACACGCTAATACCCTATATTGGACGAAGACTGCTAATGGTTTACGAAATATTAACAGTTAAAGTTAATTCGTGTGCGTTATATACTTAATTACGGGCAACGCTTTCGACAACATGTTTGGCGCAACGGTTAAGTGTCGGATAGTGATACGTGTGTTCGAATACCGGTGTGTTTAATTGTTTATGTTTATTATCTATGTATATTTTTTAATTCCTACTTTACTTACAATTAACAATATTTGTTTGTTGTATAGATAATAAGTATTGAAAATATTTTTGCTTAAAATATATTTGAAAATTTACGATTCTAGGATTATATGCGGTAGGATATTTATTCTATCTGTAATTTACGTGCAGATATAGTCAAAATTCATGCATATATACTCTGACCTCTATTAAATTATTGCTACGAAGCCTGACCCATCTTTGAAACACCACAAACATCTTATGAAGGTTCTATAAAACTGGCAAAACCTCATTAAACAACAACGGTTACATTTGCAGGGGTTCCCCTCGTAAGAGTTAGCATAATTCTTTTTTAATGCAATCATTAGTGTCCTAATTTGTTATAATTTTTTTTTTGTATTCAAGCACCTTATTTCTTGAATTTCTTTATAACCCAGTATTTTAACCCCTTCGATACGGTCACATCTGCCGCGAAATGTGTCGCAGGATACGGCTGTACGGTCCGCATCTATACTTTTTCGGAGCAATACAAAAACCGGTAATGCTTCTAAATAGTTATCCATAGTACATGGAGGTCGCTTCGTGTCGGGCGACTATAGTTAGTGATGGATCCGTGAACAAACAGCCCAAACGTATTTGGATATTTTCACAGACAAGATGTTCGAACAGTGTCCGGTCTTTTGAAACGTTTCAAACAGTTCGAACGTATCAAGCCTTCGGTCGGTCAAACCGTTCGTCGCCGATTATCGACCCAATCCTTGCCCGGCGACCTACTCTCGACCTGCAATATGAACATACAGAATGAATCACGTATGATTTAAACGCAGATTTAAGCTTTTACTCTTCTTATTGTACGCTAATGCTCCTCTAAACGGCCCATAGACGATGCGATTTATCGTACAACTGATTGTATAACATTTAGTGGACCCTTGATATATTGCCGCGGCTGGGGCTGTAGGAGAGTGGTACTACTAGAGTACTACAGGGTGAATCGCTCGCTGCTAGGATCAAGAGGCAGAGATGGGCACAATTTTATTCGAATAATACACAGTGAAAAACAGCAATATCTAAGGGTGTTGTTCTGAGCTTTGAACAATTAATAAGATTGCATAATTGTTTGACAAATGTCGATTCATTCACAAAGAAGTATTATTTTATTATAAAAATTGAAATTTCCATGTTTAAACAATTAAAAATGACAAAATACTTTTTTTTTTATCTTTTATTCGTTATTCAAAACTTTTTATCTAGATAATTAGTTTGCCTATCTCTATTTACTACTCTGACACCATTGTAATTCGAATCGTAACACTACGTACTTGTAAAAATTATTCGATTACATTCGAGTTTAAACTTATTTCCACCGGGAAAAACTCCTCAATGTATTTATAACACTTTTATGAAAGTACATTGAAAAGAAAAAAAGTTTAAATTATCGTTCTGTCATTTTACATTGTGGTATCCATCTAAGCTCGAGCGATTTTGCCGTCCAGGTGCTTGAAATGTTTCCAGCTGTTTCAAATATTGAGTTTTCAATGCTAACTGGAAAGTGAACTCCTGTGGGAAGGAGTAAAGGCGACAGCGATCCGAAAGAAATGGAAAATACAAGTAGACATTCAATTCACGCACGACTCGAGGCTGTAAGGGCCAAATTTCCAGGAACTGTGCGTGAACAGGAGGCTAATTACATGCGCGCTTTCCCCACTGATCGTCTGTTCACTTTTGCGGTGTAGTTTTATACAGGGTGGGCTGGATATACGCACTTTACGGTCATCTTAATTATCTCCGTTATTTTTAGAGATATCAGAAAAATTTATTCAGAAAATTTGTTTAGTATGAATTGAGCTATTACTTAGCAGTAACAATTTTTTCGTAGGCGGAGGATCTTCTGAGATTTCAAGGTTAATTTTTTTTTTTTTAATAGTACTGAAATATTACGAATGAAAATATTTTTTTTTTTACACAAATCGATTCTTTTAAACATTTTGTATAATAAAGTATTAAGGTATTATGTGAAAAAGGTAATAATTCGTGACACATTTTGTATAAAAAGTTTGAAAAATGTCACGAATTGTTCATTTTTTCTCGACTTACAAGAAAATGATTACTGTTATGTTATAGCCTGTCTGATAGCATATAACTTATAATAATATTAATGTATAGCTCGATTAGCGCCTTTTACCCAGTACTATGATCCGTAAGACAAGAAACAATGAAATTGTTAACAATATTCATACAGTTAATCGAAAAATTGTTGTTCAAATAGAAATAATAGAGTGTATACAGCAGAGATGGTCATTATCTAGATAAAAAATTATTTAAATAACTGTTTGAATAAAGGATACTTTATCTTTATTCGTTATTCGAAGCTCGAATAAAATTTGCATCTTTTATCTATATCTTTTATTCGAAGGCTTCAATAAACCTTCGAATAACTTTGGCCAGCCAGGCCAGCTCAAATAAATGCGCTGGTGGGGGTCGAGCGTCGAACGTCGAATGTCGGCGACTGACCACCCGTCAGAGATGGGTAAATTCATTATCTAAATAAAAAGTTTCGAATAACGAATAAAAGATGAAAAAAATATTTCGTCATTTTTACTTGATTGAACGGGGTAATTCCAATTATTATCATAAAATAATATTTCTTCCTGAATTAGTAGACACTTTGCAAACAATTATTTATTCTCATGAACTGTTTAAAGGTCAGGATGACGATCTTAACTACTGCTGTTTCTCACTATGTATTATTCGAATAAAATTGTGCCCATCTCTGCCCCTCACTAATTACAGTCGCCCATAGTATCGAAAAGGTTAAACATTTCCTTTTTTCATTAACATTTAATAAATTTACATTTCGCTTTATATAAATAATTATCTCTTCCGAATTATTGGGTTAAATAAAATGTTTTTGGTAAAAATATTGTTTATTTAAGTTTAGTCATATTTTATTGGGACTAACAAAGAACTAAATCCTTAAATACCAAAAGGAACCGACTGTGTTCGTATCTTTTTTTAAAACAATTGGAAATCTAATTTAGAGAAGCAGTGTAAAAATATAGTTTCAACTTTTTTCTACTTTTCCAGTATCATGCCCCTAATAATAATATAGTTTACTTGAAAACCGTAGTAGTGATTTTTTAGTTGCTTGCAGCATTTTTTTCAGGAATTATCCCATTATGTGGTGCAAACGAAAAATTTATTGTGGGTTTTCTATGATCCATGTTGTACTACAAAAATAACGAACGTTTCATTACTAATACATAATTAATTGTTAACGTGACGTTTTTAGGTCATATTCCGAACTCGCATCTATCATTGTAATATAAACAGTCAAGGAGTCATTTGCTTGGACATACTAAAGGACAATTGGTCGCCTGCACTCACTATTTCCAAGGTCTTACTGTCTATTTGTTCACTTTTGACAGACTGCAATCCAGGTAAAGTAAAATATATAATTGGAATGCTGCTAATCTCTGAATAATACTAAACAGCATTATAAGTACTTTTAACGCTAAAAAGGTGGCTTCGAGCCGTCGCATCTAAAGCTATCTACACCCACGAGCAAACTCGGCTTCCACTAGAAGAAAGAGTGACATAGGGGAAGGACCTTCTGCTATTTGGTTTTCAGAAATTATTGAAATATATCAAATTAATATTCAATTTAACGTTTATTTCAGAAAAAGCGGAGTAGAAGAAAAGTCTTTTACCACTTGGTAAATTTATTCCAGGTAGTGAAATAAATGTTAAATCGAATGTTAATTTGGCATACGTATCAGTAATTCCAAATACCAAATGGTAGGAGGCTCTTCCCCTACGTTACTTTTTCCCCTAGTGGAAGCTGAGTTTGCTCGTCGGTGTATAAAACGCCCGTGTAATCCTGGCCTTAGAGATTGTGAAATAAGTATTAATGAGAATAAACGCTCCGGTAAAATCGAACCATTCGGTCATACCCAGAGTTGGGCACAATTTTATTTGAATAATACATAGTGAAAGGTAACAGTATCCAAAAGTATCATCCTGACCTTTAAACAGATAATGAGATTAAATAATTGTTTACCAAGTGTCTACTCGTAGAAGAAGAAGTATAATTTCAGTATAAAAATTGCAATTACCACGTTTTATCAATTACAAATGGCGAAATACTCTTCTTTTTATCTTTTATTCGTTATTCGAGACTCCTTATTTAGAATCTATATAATGAATGTGTCCATCCCTGGTCTTTCTTCAAGCGTTTCTTGAACTTCACTGCTGACCTGAACGTATAAACCATTGCTCTTATAAGTACAGGGACCTTGCGATTATTGTCCAGGCGTCAACCCCACCACTGGGGGGGGGGGGGTGAAACCTGTCAAGCGCATACTTTGTTGCCCCGACGCACGGAGGCGGCTTCCCGTTCACGAGCCGACGACTGAACGTTGGGAGCCCACAAAAAGGTTACATTCCCGGGTGTCGGCGAGACAATACTAATGCACCGATAAAACTTTTTTATTTTTAGTTCTTTATTAATGAAAGTTTTATAAACATATTGGTGAGATTTTTCTGATTAAAATGATACCAAACACGACACAATTTGGGTCATATTTACTTATGATTTAGCAGAATCGATAATGGACTGATATGAACTATTAACAGTTTCTATATGAGGAACTATGATCGAAATTATGACATATTTGGTATCATTTTAAAAATGAAAAATTTCATCGTTCCATTAGCGTTGCCTCGCGCGCCGGGCAACAATGTATGCGACCGATTGACTCGACGGACGAAGCGGTGGAATATACGATGATTAGTCGAAGCGGGGGAGTGTACGACGATTAGTCGAAGCGTTCAATCGTCGGCGACTGCCCAGAGGGCTGCCGACGAATTAAATATAGCTGAATCACCTCCAGTCACACGTATTTTTATTATTAGCCGAAACGTTACACGCACAATCGAACTGTGTGGTTGGCTATAATGTAACCATTTGTCGGTGAGAGCGTCGCAAACGGGCCACGCAGTCGAGTCGAGTGGAAATAGAAGCTTTCTCTCTGTTTTTCAATCGCTTGTCCTTTTCTATATTCGGAATACTACAAAGGCGAGTTGCCGAGGCTCGAGCTTCGGGCAAAAAACGTATTCACAAGGGTCAGAAACGTTTCGCGTAGTCCACGATTATTGTCCCGGCGCGGACCCGAGTTCGGGACAATAATCGCGAGACCCCTGTACAGGCTTCTCTTGATTATTGTCTGGCTTGTTCTACACGATTATTGTCCAGGCGTTATCCCCACCACTTTGTTGCCACCCCCCCCCCCCCCCGCTTTTGTTTGCCGAGGCTCGGGCTTCGGGCAGAAAACGAATTCACAAGGGTCTGAAGAATTTCTCCCTATAAGATTATTGTCCTGGTGCGGACCCGAATTCGGGACGATAATCGAGAGGTGTCTGTACATAGAAACTCGCATTATATATTTTTAAAAGCCGAAGACTATAGGGGAAAATAAGGATTAGTCGCCGTTGTAGTCTGAAGTAGGTTTTATTCTACGAAATCTTAGCTCCTAAATGTTTCAAATAAATAAATAAATAGGTGTATACCACAAAGGAAATATGTATAAAAGAAATTCGTTGTTGCATGTTTCAGCGGATCCCCTTGTGGGAAGTATAGCAACACAGTATCTTCAGAATAGAGAAGAGCACGATCGTATAGCACGGCTTTGGACTAAGCGTTATGCAACATGAACGACTTTTCAAAAAGAGCTGCCCTTTTCATTCCTTCGAAACGAAGAACGGCCACTTAAGGGAGCCCATCTAACTATATTCAAATTCTGATTATTCGAATCAATCAGTTGTTTCTAATAAATTACTTGTGTGATCAACTTTTTTTCTCTCGATGAATTAATCGTTACTTCTTAAATGTTACATTTAGGAAAATTTTTTATTTCAAACTAGTAACGATGAAAATTAAAAAAAATCTTAATTTTTAGAATTTACTAATGAAGACAACTAAATCGGAAAGTAGTTGTTAGCTTCATCCTTTTGTACGATCAACAATAATATTTGTTTCATTGGACGCCCTCCTTGAAAAGTATAAATGTCTATAATGTGTTTCGTTATTTAAAACAATACCATCAATTAATGTCTTATTAACATTAAATCACACGTCACACAGCAACTATACTTAATTCAGTAAAATTGTTCATTCGAATAGTCACAATTTTGGCTCTCCGCACCTTCGCGAAACTTATTGTATGTATATGTATATCGATCGAAGGATCGCTTTAAACGAAAGACTCTTCAAGATCGTCGATTCGATCATTGTGATGTGCTTTTATATCGAGTATGTAAATGTGCCTAAGATGAATGAATGTGCGTGTATGTGCAACCAATACTCTGGTTTTCATTCTATGACTCTTGAGACAGAATATAAATCTTTCAGAATTTATTTTTACGTATGTTGAATTGCCTCCTCGCTTTATCGGTTGTGTTATCATAGATTCCATGCGACATATATTTATTGTTTAATGATAAATGTACATTCTTTAAATTATTGGAAAGGCTACAGAAGGAAGATTCTCATATTTACTTATTTTTTTTAGCGATAGATCCAAATCTGTGTACGATAAATTCAAAATATTGAAAAAATATGTCACAAATTTTGGTAAACAATGTATCTTAAAGGAATTAACTGTGTTTACTATAGATGTTAATTCATTTCACGTTAATGATACGTATAATTGGGAAGAAATATTTTTTACGTTAAGATAAAACTTTATCAACTAGTAACACTTTGACGCTCTTTAAGCAAAAATTATTACAGAACGTCTTCCAAAAACAGAAATAGTTTGATTTTCAAATTTTCCTTAAATCATAAGTGCTGATTTTACGTGTTATCAATTATGCTGTTGATGATACTAAGTAACTTTTAGTTTTTTTCTACTCTAAAAAATCTGACTCGAGAGTAAAAGGGTGAAAAGCGAGGGTCCTCGGTTTTTTCTTTTGTCCTTTGTTTGATTTGTTCATCTGGTTGTTTTAAGAACTCGTGATGAAATAGTATTTGAAGGGTATGTCCTTCGACAGTACCAGATAATATTGATAGTTTAGGCAATACTACGATCAATATGAATAATCCGAATGTAAGTAATTAGGCTGCTAACTAAAGAGCCCAAATCAGTTTTAAATTTTTTATAAATTTACTTTCGCATAGTATATAAATCGTAAATTTTTATCACAAAATAATATTTATTCTACTTAAAAAAATAACAAAATAAAAAAGAAACTGAATTCTTCGCATAAATTGTTCATGTGGACCTGAATTCGTTTGATACATACAAGCTAACCGTAGTTACATTTATTCAATAATAATAGTAATGATAATAATAATAAATTACTTTCTACTGATCTATTACGAATTTAGTGTTAAATAATACACGAGTGATCATTGTAATTAATTAGATGTAGCCCTTTTGACTAATCAAACAAAATTGGAATTCTATTCACTTGGAATTCCTTTTCCGTATCATGTGTTTATCGGGCCCATAATATATAAATTGCTGCGATTGTAAATAAACATAACTTTCTATATATTAGTAAGAAGTCATAAACCACGATTGTCATCAAATTTGTATCGACCACAATATTGACAAAGTAACTAAGAAAACAGAAACGATGTCTTCTGAAAGTCTTCTTACAGAATAATCCCTTCTGTTAAAAACACGTTACATGAAGAAATTATCTATTTAAATTAAAAAGCTAATGAAATTCTATGCTAATTCTTAATTTAGATGTTTTTAGAAGATTACGAAACATCAATGATGGTTCCTTCTGGTGAAAAATAAATCACCGGGACAAAGTGTTTGTCGATCAATATAATACTGTATCACAAACAGAATTAATAATTATAAAAGTTATAAAAATCCAGGATTACCTAAGCATCGAGAAGGATTTACGATTTTAATTAATAAATTACTTGTACAGTTCATGTCGCGCAAAAAACATTAAACTTTTATTTGATTTCAATTACTATCGTTAAGATTATTGTAAATATATTCTGTGAAGTTCTCGAAGAAACGATCTATAGATCTTTTGGACACCTGGAACTGTATATAAATTGCACGTAGAATCTGTTCTTTTGTAATTAAACGTATAAAACAAAAAAAAAAGAAGTTTTTTAACCAGACGGCGTTTCATCGAAATATTTATGTGAGGGAAATTGTTTAAACGATTCTTCGAATCGCTCTAACAGTCAAAACATTACCTAATTATAATAGTATCAGAAATATTACAAATTTGGACAAAATATTAATGTTGGCAAACAAAAGTAATGTAAACGAAATATTTTGTAATTGTAAAAACTGGTTCAAAAATTATTCAAAAGTATTTTTAAATAATGCGTTATGATGTACTAAAGATCGTTTAAACGAAGTCCTACCCTCTTATTTTTGCGAATTTATTTCTGTTCTGATTCCTTTCATCGACGAATAGTTGTAGGACTGTGCAAGAGAGCATCCTAATATGATTAATGAATGTTAGTCTGCTAATCCTATAAGTGAATATAGAGCGAAATAAAAAAAAACTGATTGTACAGAGTTTGTACTGTTCTTTTTTACTTCCAATTCAATTTTGCTCACATCAAACATATTTTCGATTAAAAACTTGAAACTATTTCTTCAATGATGATTGTTTGAAATATTACACCATAATATTAATACAGTATAATATTTACACAGTACCACTAATTTAAATCCATAAAACAGAATATTTACATTAAATTACAGAATTCATGTACCAGTGCTTAGAAGCTTCTTGTAAATAGTAGATGCATAAAAGAATGTTTTCTTACTCATTGTTACCAACAGAATGGCATAAACTATTTCTAAATCCTTCCTATAAATTTTTGGAGAATGTGACAGTTACTTTAATTATTCTTTGAAATACAAAATGTTGAAAGTACTTTTTCCCATCATGGACCGTGTGTGACTTTTAAAATCGTTGTATCCCATACACTAATCATCTCAATAAACTGTTGTGTAATAAAACAAACTGTAGCTGTTTATATATTTCAAATTATCGTTACCTTGATTCCTTACAATTTATCACAAGAAAAAAATTTTGCCACCACTATGTTATCTGTAAAAAAAAAGGGAATGAAATCTTTTGCTCGATTTCTTTCATACATTTGCAATTTACAAGAAAACTACTGAAAATATTAATATGAATAGTTTACATGCAAATGTAAATAAAAGAAGGCGAAGGAGTTTTGTTATGAATGTAAAACTTTTAAGATCCGAATTAGTGCAACAACATAAGTGATCAATACAACTTTAAATTGGCAATTGATACTGCAGGTCTTTCAAGTTAGTTGAACAAAGTATATAAATAAACCAGATACACTGGAAAAGATCTAGTTATGAGCAAATAATACATAAAGTAAAACCGTTACACTAATTCGGTCTTTACTGATATTAACTTAAACCACGGCCATGGCCAAATTTAAACAAATGCAATATTTACTTAATATATTTTATTAATATAGATAAAAGCTATACGACAAGATGTGCTAAAGTGATCAGCTCCTAAAGGACGTTAATAATATATTCATTAATTAATTAAATTACAAGTAGAAAAATATCGTAATAGACTAAACGCCACAAAAGCAATTGTTTCTTTCTCATTTAATACTGATTCCGTTTTTTCTTTTTCTTACGTTATCATCAGTCTTTTCTTATTAGCCGATTATCAAAAGTAACATTCGTACAAGATTTTTGTTTCCCTTACTCTTCGCATTGTATAAAATTTCTTCCACAAAATTACATAAATTAACATTGGTCAGATTTTTCCCATTAAATGAGAATATTCGCTATCACATATAAAAATTCTATAATTTAACAATGTGTAAAATCTGATATAGTTTAAAATTAAATGCATGTACATCAAAATTAATTTTACATAGACATCCTATATGTGTATAAGTTTATATGACTTAAGACTACACTGTAAAATATTATATTAGATTAGAAAGGAGAGAGAACGCTCGAGAGGTATATAAAAACAACAAAAATTACGGAACAATGGGAGACGTAACCGCGTGAATGGTTGGAAAGAAATTCAAAAAACTAAACGATATTACAAGTTACAAAAATTATACTAATTTTCTAGTAATTTCGTAACTAAAGAATGAATATACTGGAAACAAAATAATTTAAAGGAACGAATACTTTCAAGAGCCAGACTTTAAATAAATTAATTGTTCAGATCTTTACTAACTGATCAATGCTTCTAATTGTTGATTAACAATTAAGACACATCGCTAAACATTAGGCATACTTTAATGTCTCGGTATTATCTATTGAGTATATTCATACAAATTATGTTTCCTCTTGCAAATTATTATCCTTAAATCATTGAAACCTCGCTTATTTCTTCGTATACTGCACAAGAATTACCCTTCTAAACTGGTTATATTTATTCATTAAATACTATTGAATTATCACATTTGAAATTTTTCGTCTTACCAATCATTACTCTCAGCTATTAACCACCAGTTAAATTAAATATGTACATAAAAATTGCCTGATTAATTACAAATAGAAAACCTAATCATAGTATGACTATTTCTGCAAATATTAAATATGGAAAACTAAACGAAATTTTGAATATTAGTCCAATAGAATGTAAATCTGCAACTACTGTATTATAACCAATAAAAAGAGTAATCAGTGATTACTAAACACTGTTCCCGTTAAAGATTCGAATTACATTCAACGTAGATATACGGTAAATAACATTTTTATTCGTTCCTAAGTAATTTGGTGGATCAAAATATGCGAGATTTCAAAACAAGAGTCCAATAAGATAGTCCAACTATAATTGCAATCGTTACAATAAAATTCATTAAATCGACGCAATGCCATAAGCTTGAAATTTTATATTGTGTGTTTTGGGAAACTGTTACGCATGAATGATAACGAAAATCTGTCGTCGCAAAATTTCGGTTCTTTCGTGCCAGTCGATTGCTCGATAAATTTTCCAAGTAACCTTCTTTGCAAACATGTAAACAATGTTTGGCCCCAACATATTTTACTAAAGGATATTTCCTGTGTACCTTACAATGTCTGCGCGTGAAATTATAATAATTCATTCTATTAAAAATATCGTACATCGTAAAATTCTTTCTTTTGTAACACTTTATCGAATTTTTAAATGCTTTCAGAGAATGAAAAGCAATCTCTCTGACTTAATACCCAATTAATATATATTGTATGCAGTATATCTCTAAAATGATAATTAGAACTACCATGAGGAATTTACTTGAACATGTTTTAATATATCTTTTGTTATGTGCAACGAATTCGTAAACCTTTCTTATGATTATTGTGCAAGGTATGAATTAATTTGTAATAGAAACTGTTTACATTAACTTTTAAATTACCAGTATCCAACTAGGGTTGGATAACAGTATTGTTAACACTAGAACTACCGGACCCGTCGAAATGATGGATGCCAAATTTTTTATTTTGCAATTATTGAAATCCTAGAGATACTTTCATCGGAATTTATGTTAACCTCTAATTTCTTATACACTTTATATTATATTATATACTATGCTAAGCTATTTTCCATTGTATATTACACGTATTAATATATTACACTATTGAACTTTGAATACATTCAATGCTGGTAGTTCTGGCGTTAATACAAGCTTATGTGAACTGTGAGTAAGTATGAAGAAATATTTAACTGTCGCAATTAATCTATGTTTAGCACCTCAGTATTGAAATGCATTACTTGTGTTTACGATTTATTTCGAAATCAAATTCATATTATAGATAGATACAGGTTGTTTAACAGTGATCCTCACGATTGTTCAGCCGGTTCCGACAATATTATTTAAAAAAGTCATTAACCGAGAGTTGTTTGTCTTAAGTGGACAATATAAGTACAACGATAACAAATACATTTTTCTCCTAGTCAACTCCAGGTCATAATGATCCTTTCTTAAATAGAACCATACATTGTTTTCCATTATATTGTAAGGTACATTAAGACGAAATCAACCAATACAAAATATGACAATTTTGTACAGAAATTACTAAATTTAGAGAAGTAAATTTCCAGTTTAAGTGTCATATTCCTACATAATCAGTACATATTTTTTACTGGTTGAATTCGTCTTAATGTCCCCCACAATATTATAGAAAAAAATATACGGTTCTATTTAAAACAAAAACTCAAGATAGCTGTTATGCATACTCGAAATGTATGTTACATAGTGTTGTATGTTGTCCACTGAAAACAGATAAATTTTGGTTAATAACTTGTTCTTATTACATTGTTGCAAAAGCCTGACAGATCGTGCGACCCGCCAGTGTAAACACCCTGTATATTCCACTTATAATACAGATGAATATCATTTATAATTTCAGAAAAGGACGGAATAATATTTCATTTTTGTTTAGGTACTGGCCATACAAGAAAGAATCTCGTTGTATATTGTAACACTAATGAAATTTGTTCGTAAAACAAAACGAATGCTAAAGACACATTGCACTGTTCGACAAATTGTAACCTTTTTTTTCGATTTTGTAACCTTCATATTTGTTATAGATCTTTATGAGCCGAATAGGAATCTGCAAACAGTTTTTTCTCTGCAACGCACCATTTTTGAACAGAATCAATTTTTTTTAAACGATTAAATTGCAAATTTTTGAACTTTCACGATGGTTTGTGTTTTTACAGCAACAGTTATACAGGTGCTTTTGACAGAAAATAATTCCGTAGGCTCTCTTGAATAAAATAATGTAAATTGTTAATATATTATAAACATCTGAATATGTTTAAATAATAATCAAAGTGAAAAAGACACCTAAAACGCACCAACTTTTGCTGACATTTTTCAATTTATTTTAAAAACTAAGGGACTAGAATCAAAATCTAACTATAGCATGCAAAAGAGCAAACCCTTCTACTAAGGAAGGCGTCACAGAAAGCTCCAAAATTACGTTCTGTTTTCAACATAGAAGCGAAATAGTTTAGCAAAGTGGTTCCCAAACTTTTCGAATCCGCGGCCTCATTTTGGACAAATCTTTTGCTCAGAAAATCGAAAACAATGATAATTTTATTCAAACCAGTGGATAACATCATAAAAACGACCAGAAATAGAAGTTTCTTGCAAAAATGACACGAAATTATCCGTCTTTATTCAAATTGACGCACTTATATTTCGCAAGTTGACAATATTGTTTCGTAGTACGAACACGAATTTTTGACCTTCTGTATCTTCTGACATTGTTTACATTATATGGGATCAATATCTCATTATTCCAGTAAGTATCGAAGCGAAAGCACTCCGTACATTAAAATAATAGTGAGTTTGTGAAATTACATCCGAAATTTGCCCGGACGGAAAGTAAGTTGACATGAATAATTTCTCATTTTATAAATATGAATTTCCAATTAAACTACTTAGTAATGTACCTAGTCGCTTATGGCATGTTTTCTAGTTATTGTTACGAATTGTTTACTTGCAGAATGCCGAAAATACGACACATCAATGGAAGGGATACGAAAAATTTGTCAAAAATAGATACTCAAAACTGGGAAGCCCGAAACTTCAATTGAAACGGATGGAAAAATAAAAACGTCGTTACGTCAGGATAGTGAAATTACCAAATTAATCAAAAACGAACCATTTATCCAATACTAAACAGATAAAAGAAGAGTTAAAACTGCCAATAGGGATCACTCAAATAAAATCACGGTTATATGAAGCTGGATTATATGATAGAATATCTAGGAAGAAACTACAAATTTCAGAAACAAATGCTCGGAAACGCTTAAATTTTGCTAAACAATACTATACTAAACCGACTCCATTCTGGGAGTCTATAATTTGGAGTGATGGGTCCAAGTTCGAATGACAATCAAACAAACGAAGGAAGTATGTATGGAAAAAGGAGGGATACGCTTTTAAGGTAGTTCTTAGCCAACTGTGTTAGTCAAATTCGAGTTCGTTGATAAATAATAAATATAAACGTGGTATGATACTATGAGAATGATGATAATAATTTTCAACATTATGTATATATATTTTAAAAAGTTAAATATTAATATAAAGAATTGAAATACGAAAATAGAATATTACATTGATTAGCGTAGTTAATTGAACAGCAGATCTGACAACGTCGACGCTACAGCTTATAAAGGTAAGTTACTTATTATTATTATACTAGCTTATAAAGGTAAATTTGTTAAAAAGAAAGTGTTGAATAAGAACGTAAAATGTCAAGTTGGAATTGCTAAAAAAATACAGGGCAATGTGAACAATTTGTTCATGTCAAATGTGGAATACGTTCGGGAAATCGAATTCTGGATTTGGAGTATCTCGGTGAACAATTATGGTGTAAGATACGATACCGAAAATGGTGTTACAGAAGATATTTTATTTTGTAAACCGCTAGAAACCAACACTAGCGGAAAATATCTACTCGACACTTTTATTGAAAGTGCTAGTTACGATATTGACTGGACGAAGTATATTGGAATATCCATCGATGGCGCCAAGGTAATGATGGGACATCGAAGTGGTTTCATTGTGAAAGTACAAGAGATTATGCCCTATGATACATGGCTACACTATTTTTAGTGTTTCCCGGAAGAAACTCAAAACAATTACGACAGTCACAGATGGGTACTGAATCCGTTTTTAGGCAGTTGCGTTTAATTGACGGAAATTCCAACAAATATGAAGGAAAATCTCATTGGACTCATTGCTGACGGAATGTTGAAACAAGAACTTTTTCCCAGTGTGCAGATCAGTTTTGGATAAAAAGAAAGCAAGAGTACCCCGAGCTTGTAAGTCTGTGTGTTTCGAATACAGAGCCCAGATTTGAGAAACTTGTTTCTGAAAAGCAAGCACATGTTACACATTAATTAATTTATTTTGTAAAACTTTCAGACCCCCCCTCCTGGCTCTTCTCGCGACCGTCCAGGAGACACACACTTTGGGAACCCTAATTTAGCAGAACACGCTAAACGCAAACGGCTGTCTTTATCTTGTCACAGCACAAAACATCGTGAAAGTTGAAAATTTGCAAATATTGTTAATTGATTTTGTCGGAAACTGTACGTTCTTGAAAAAAAAAAAATTGTTTGCAGATTCGTATTCCATTCATAAAGATCTATCAGAGTTCCCTATTGAAGGTTACAAAATTAAGTACGTGTCGAACCAATTGGTTACTGATTAAATAAAAATATCCAAAATAGCATACACTTATCCCAGTACTGCTATGGAAAATGTTTCACGGTTTGAAATTGTAAGAAATAATTAATATTCTTTGGAATAAATCGGGGCACTAAAAGAACCGTTTGGACTGCGACAAACATTCAAAGCCAAATCTACAATCGTCCAATCTCCTAGGCAAACATTATTGTACCACAAGCTTGAATAATTCCACATAAAGCGCAGTCTAATAACGAAAGGTTTGGTTTCAACCATTTGGCAGATAATGGCAGTAAATTGAATTAGATTCCCCAATGGTTTGCTTTCTTCTTAAGCTAGACTGCAGATGAATGTCGATTAGTCTGCGGCCAGGTTCTAAGTAAATGGTCTTGCGACGACTCTAGAATTATTCTCTTAATGAATTCACGACGAACAATACTTATAATGCCTCCTAACTGGTGTCACATCAGTGCGCTGCGGTCTCGCTGGAAGTATAAATTAATTAAATCGCCCGTAACAGATCACCGTGACAGTTTCTGATACATACACCAAGTGTCGCATATGGCAAAGCAAGGAGGTGCATACAGTTTACGCTTTCCATAATAAGACAATGTCACATAGAATCATTAACATCACATCAAGAATAGTGCATCGTTCGTATTTTCGTTCTTCTGTTAATAGTAAAAGTTGTACATACGTGATTGTATGTAATTAAATTTGAAACTGACTACATGGTATAAGTGTATCTTACAAGGGAAGGTTCCGAACCCGAAAATTCTGATTTTAATGAAACTTCGCAAGACTATGCTGCATATTGAACTTTTTACTCTGAAGGGGTGAAATCAGCCCTTAAAATTTTCGCGTTTTTTTGTTTTCTTGATACAACTTTGAAAGAGAATTTTCTACGATGTGTAATTTATGAAGAAAATGATTTTTTTGTTATTTTACGTATAAATTATTAATCGTGAGAGACAGGGGTAGTCATTGCATGCTAAGAATGTGCATTTATCAATGATTTCTTGAATTATGAAAGCATGTAATTTTTATACAATTTTTTTATTTGCAAAAACAGTTTTCCACTTTTGTACTTATATGCTTATGCATATATGTGATATCTTGTTATTCATATTTTGTAACTTACAGAAAGTTTTACATGTAGGCTTCTATTAACCGACTTATAAAATAATTACAAAAAAATATAAACGTCATGACAGTGGAGCCTTCTCTCGCGACGGCATGATCAACATGCTAACGGAAAATTCAGTAAAGATATTTTTGCATCTGTGACTGACTTATGCATATATAAGTGTCATGAGCATAATTTACAATTGGAATACATTGGAATAGTATTTCTGCAATATGTTTCACGCTTCTGAAAATTCTTCGTGACAGTAAATAAAACTTATAGATCATAAAAACTTGTTGCACCATGAACCACGAATTAAAATTACCAATAATAATGGCGTTTTTGTTCAAAAATTCATGTTGCTAACTTTAATGTTTTAATTAAAACTGTATTTGTAATTTTTAGCCTCCTCAGGTTTATAAGGCACCCACGTTCTTCGTTCTTTGTTGTCCTGATTTGACACTAATGGGAGTGTGTATTAAAATATCTTTACTTAATTTTCCATTAGCACGTTTGTAATTACTTTATAAGTCGATTAATAGAACCCCACATGTAAAACTTTCGGTAAGTTACAAAATATGAATGACACAAGATATCACATATATGCATAAGCATATGAATACAGAAGTGGAAAACTGGTTTTGCAAATAAAAAAATTTATAAAAATTATATGCTTTCATAATTCAATAAACCATTGATAAATACACATTTTTTACATGCAATGACTACCTCTGTCCCTTACGGTTAATAATTTATATGTAAATTAACAAAAAAATTATTTTCTTTATAAATAACACATCGTAGAAAATTCTTCTTCAAAGTTATATCAAGAAAACGAAAAAACGCGAAAACTTTAAGGGCCGATTTCACTCCTTCAAAGTAAAAACGGGACCGAAAAAAAAATTGCTCCAAGCATAGTGTTCAATATGCTCTATATTCATTAAAATCAGAATTTTCGGGTTCGGAACCTTCCCTTGTTAGAAATACAGATATGATGTACAGCATGTTTCATGTCACTATGTTACTTTAAATATTCAGATTCTTTAATTAACATAAAAAACTTTATATTTTTTTTACTTTTCCATAATGTGATATGAAAAGATGTATATGTATGTATAACTGCTCATACATTTAAATCAAAGATTTATACTTATTACAGATTCCACTATATAATTGGTAAATTCAAATAGAACGCTTTGGATATTAAAGTTACACAAAACATGTTCTACAATCTATATGTATATTTCAACTGAGCAATTTTTTACTGAATTTAAAATTAAATGTAATTAGTAAAGTATATGATCACATTTTATAAATTCTCACAAATTTTTAACTAATCAAATTGTATTAAATCATACCGTTTATAGTTTGTTAACGACGTTTAAACGACGAAAATCTTTGAAAAATATTATAGTAACTGAACATGTTGCCACAGTTACTCATGAAATTGAGCGTACGCTTACGTAAGCAGTAGAAATTCTCGGGAGAATGAATAGAAACATCCCTAAATACATATTCGAGAGTAAAAATATGACACATATTGTATTCGCATACGTATTTATACATATTTTGGCAATTGAGCATTAGCAGCGTAATGGCTAACAAAAGGAAAGAAACAAATATTTCAACGTGAAATGAATCAACATTTCTCAAACAATTATTTAATCTCATTAACTGTTTAAAGCTCAGGACGACACCTTTAATACTACTGTTTTTCACTGTGTATTATTCGAATAAAATTCTGCCGAACTCTGCCATAGACATTTAAAGAAAATGGAAATTGTACCGAAGCTGTAAGTATGACGTAGAAGAACAACTGTTAAATCATTTGGTGGCCGAGGACGAAAGGTAAATTCCATATGACAACCCCCAAAGGAAACGATACTGGACCAAAAAAAGAAGATCCACCACAACAATGGCTGTGTTCAACGGACTCAACTGTTGAGTGATTTCACTAGATTTTACGCTAAAGCGTAGCCCGCTCACTTACTAATTTCTCAACATATTTAGTGATCGGTCACCATGTTTTGTAACGGAAATAAACTATGCTACCTCTGCTCAACGTGTTGTGATTCAATATGGCGAAACCTAGTGAACCTTTAAATGTAAACAACATAACGCATATACGAGACTCAATACAGCCGCAACGGCATTTTACGTACAAAACAAGATACTGTATTTTCTACATCTGTTTATTAGTATCTATGATTCACAAATTTCTGTTCTTTATTTAATCTTCTTTTACAATGAAATGTCCAATAATACATATAATTTATACATGTATTTTATTCATTGTATGCACTTTGAAGCTATCACTGTATAAAGAAATTTATACTTCAATACTTATGAGTAACATCCGAAAATGTTCTTTAAAGAAATTATTAGTGTATAACGGAATTATACTTTCAGCACAGTTTTCATTTTTTGATGTAATTCTGCGCTTTGTTGTTAAATGATTTATAGGTTGCCCTAAATCGTCCAATAATATTTTCATTACATCTACATCCAACCCATCCGAGCAATTAGCAAAGCTGCATTCATTTTTTTATATTTTATTATTATTTTGTTAGAAGACAATATTGTTCACGTATGTTGTAACAACTGTTTAAATTTAGTGCCACAAGCTGCTACAAATGTATCACACTCACACTACCCCAACCCCAAATATTGTTCAAGAAAATAGAAGGACTGATCAGTGATGGATTCGCAACGATTGAGTCCGCTGAACGCAGCTAATGTGCAAAAGCAGCTGTACACCCTCGCAAAATTATTCCGTATATTTGGTGAAATTATTAAAGAATTTTGTATTTCGAGTTAGTCCCAAAAAGTGAAAACATTAATTTCGACGTGTATTGTACTCGGATGCAATAGCAGTAAAACGTCCTGGACACTTGCAATTAGAAGAAAGCGATCATTCATCACAGTAATGCTAGACCATTTATATACAGCGCGGTTTCAATTAAGCTAATTCGATTTCTACAATAATTTATATACTGTTTTACTGCGTATGGAAATACTTGAAACCGTATAATATACTTACTTAATAAAGGAAATATAAATATTCAAAGTATAGGTTACTTTTTCACGGAAAAAACGTTCAAAACAATCGGTTTTTGATTTTTAAAACCGCGGCGCACTCTACTAAAAAGATCTTCAAAAAATTAAGGACACTACTTATGATAATATGTCGCTACTGTGAAATGATAAATGTGGTGCCTTTGAAACTTCAATAAGAGAAAAACCTTTTTTAGCGTTTTATACTATCTATCAGAGTTTTTACAGAATTTTTGCACGTCATTAAGCAGAAAAAATAGAGGAAAAACGGAAAATCCAAATTGTCCTTATTACTACCATCCTGGTCGAGATACAGGGTTGAGACTTGGCACAAACTGTTTTTTCTTGACAAGTTATCGAATGGTACATCACAAGTTCAAATCAGTCTAAGAGCACTTGAATACCTTATCCTGCTATACGCTTTTGATTGAGGAATTTCACCACACCCGCCACTCTTCAGACAAGGCCCCATCAGACTACAACCTATTTCGTGTGTTACAGCATTTCTTAATACGCAAAAAATGTAACAGTATCGACTCTATAAAAAGCAGCATTGAAATATATTTTAATAAAAAGAACCGAAGTTTTATAGTGACGGCATAATGTTTTTACGAAGAAAGTGGTAAGAAGTTGTGGAACGAAGGGGTGATTACGTTTTTTCATAGCACTCGAAAGTATGTTTGAAATTATGATCAAATATCACTACAATAATCAGCACATTAGGATATAATATATTAAATCATATATTATAATCCTGTAAATATCGACATGTACGCTCAATTTTGTGTACGTAAAATACTGGTACTTTTATATTTCCACTTAAATATAAACACATATTTCACTTTATTTTTTAATCTTTTTACTAATTGTTCATTAAAGTATACGAATATAATATGTATTGTGTTTTTACTTCCAAATATGTATATTTGTATTCATTCTCTCGATAATTTCTACTGCTTATGTAAGTGTATGCTCAATTTTGTAAATATGTAACTGTGTATACATCCACTTATGATATTCTATATTTTAATTTTGACAGCAAAATTTTGTAAATCGAGTCAAAATATGATTGTTTCATTCAATATTCACTTTTAGATCACTGTCCAAATTAAGGAAAACGTAGATATAAAAGTTAAGTTTTCAAAGAATTAAACAGAATTATTGTTAATCGAACACAATTATTTAATAATTATGTTGAACTTGCACAGTGCAAAAGACACATTGTTCCACATGGGTATGTAGAATACAGAACTGACTTTGAAAATTTTCCAACATAAAATCGTGCAATCTTGTAGTCATGTTATGAAATTTACAAATTTAATAATAATTTATTGTATCAACACTATGTAAAATTTGTATGAACAATAGAACGCTTTCTTATTTCTTAGATAAATAGAGACTTCTCAAAGTATCTTTATGCGTTGATTATTTGTCTACATTTTTCAAACAAAATTCATTACCTGAATTAAAGGCATAATGGTATATAAGCATCATTTTAAAAATATTAATAATATTCTAAATGGATTGAAAAATATTACAGACAAAGTACAAATATATTACAACTATTTTATTCCAAATACTTTTAATTTATCTGATGATTATACCATAATGCCCTACAAATATATTATGTTTATTTACGTTTAAATCTTCATTTCATTGTAATCTTTGTATGGTACTTTTTTCTAATTGTATGTGTAATTTATAAAACAGTAGTATAAAAAAATACCATACAAAATCTGAAAAACATAACACTCGATCATTTTTAAAAAAATTGCAAAGAAGCTTGTAAGCTAAGCTCAATAAAGAAAGCTAAAATATTAAATATTGAAAGCATAATACTTTTAACAATTACAATTATTCTTTGTTTGAACTGAAATAAAATGTGAATGAAATAACATACGTTGACATTAAAGATCATTTTTCACAAAACGAAGCTACGATAAAACGTAGTTATAATGAAGTAGGTGTTAATGTTTTTGTATATAACAGTGAAATCTTAACATAAATGTATTACTTTCGCTTTATAATTCTTGTATCTCCGCGTGCAGTTGATTAACAAAGTACAAAATCTGTTTCCATTAATATAGTATAAAAGTGATCAGTCTTAAAGAAACAGTCATAAAGACATCATACTGCACAAAAATACTGTGTGTTGTTATACTAAATTTTTAATACCAAATTAGAAAGTATTCAAATAAAATCCAAAATGTGTAATATTAATACTACAGTTTCTTTACTGTTGCTCCTAGAACTAACAATAACAATATCGAAAGTACTAATAGTAAAAGTACAGATAAAAGAGAAAGCATATATTTATACGAGTATCATAAGATAAAAAATAATTTTATCACTCATCTGTTGATAGTTTTATAGAGGTGTAGATTTTTATATCGTACCATTTTTGTGCAGTATGCTAAATAAAGTATACAATGTGCAGTTTGTGCAATATTCTGTTACTTAAAGAAGAAGATAAGGAAATTGATATATGAATGTGTAACAGCGAAAGACAGAGAGTACATTTTTGAATTTGAGTGCAATTTTTAGGCATTAAAATTGTAGGTAACTGTCTGCTTACACAGTCTCGTACTCGCGGCGAATCGAACGTGCCAGACAACATGCAAAGATTACTCCAATTAACTGAAATCAGAAAATTTTATCATGTTGTTTAGGTTTAGATAAGGCTTTTAATAATGTCTTCATTAAATATAATATTATTTTTCTTTCCAATTTAATATCAAATTTTAAAAACAATTTATTTGAAGTTCAATTAATTATTCAAGTGTAGATAAAATTTTTATTCTACGCTTTCTATTTGTTTCTACAAATAGAATCATCTCCTTTTCGATTGTACTTTCAATGAAAGTCTATTTTAATGACAGTAACATAGTAAATAGAGTTCATTCTATCCCTTTGCGCCCCAACTTCCAGTGTAGCTGGCACAGCAAGTAATGACGATCTACTGAAACTATCAAGCGCTTTAATAGAAAATGATTAGTCGAAAAACTGGTCCATTTTCTGTAAAGTATTGTAATTTACAAAATATCATCTAAAAATCCCTGGAGTAGACTACTTACCGGCACAAAAACTGCATGGAGCGCAAAGGGTTAATGTTCAGACATCTCATTATTTTTTCCTTTGTTACTTTATACAGGGAAAGATTGCTAATGATGTAAAATCTTTCTTGAAAAAAATATCTTTACTCTGGTTATAACAGCATAATCAATTTTCTTTCACGAAATTAACAAATGTTTTTGTAAAACATTAGAAAGAGTATATTATGTAAATAATACATAATTATATAAAAAAATACTTAATCAAGAAGTTACTTCGTATATTTTACACGAGTTGCTACCAATTAAAAAGAACAATTATATGAACCAGAGGAAATTCAGATCTAACAATAAACAAAAAGTATACAAGTATGAATTACCTGAATAATAGCAATGCCAATGCCTACACCACCCAAAATCAATGCATTACGCTCAATAGCACCTTGAAGACTGTTCATACATCCCTCTTCATAGATATGAATTGAGTTTAAGTCGCATTTACTTCCTTTTGGTACTTCTTTACAACAGGAATTGGGTACAGTATTATCTGAGAAGCCTACATGAACCCAATCATTTGGACCAACCATTCCACAACATTGCAACTGTAATTTAATAGTAGTTTTTTTTATTACATACATGTATTATATATTCAATTAAATAGTAATCGTTAATTAGCTCTTCAGTGGTATTTGTGCACTATATTAATCCATATGTATGTTTTGTTAATTTATAGAAACATTATTCCCACATACATATAACTTATGAACCACTGATTAAGTTGATAGAAAATTTGTTTCTACAAAAAAGAAAAGTGTAAAATGTATGCTTACATCATGTTGCATAATATCCCAAGACCTACGGACATTTGCATCGCTCGAATATTGCTCCACAGTGCTAGTCATTCTATTTTCTAACATTTGCCGAACTTCACCTCGCATCATATATCCAGAGATACCAGCACCAAGTTCCAATGCAAAGATTAGAAGAAGTAATACTGAAAACTATATAGCAAAAATATTAAATGTTATGTATTCTTTAAAGTTATATTTAATCAACATATTATATTGAAACATTAAAAGTTTCATAAATTTGTATTGAATAAAAGTTCTTCAATGTAAGTTTGTTAAATATAATTAACCCAGCAGCACACACATGGGAGTCTAGTGCAACCCCCATCTTGTATTTCTTTAGCTATCGTTTTACCACTCAGTATAACTTCTTAATACATTGTTAGCATTCAATTTCGATTGAGGTTTCTCCACAGCTATATCGAATTTCCGTGTGTCTGCACAGTGTTGTCAGTTGTTTGTGTTTTATATATTAATCCTCATTGTATTTTCCTCATACTTTTGTAAGAATTTCTTTCATATTAGATTGTGTGTGTGTATGTGTGTGTGTGTGTGTGTGTGTTGTTTATTTTATTTTTTTTCTATGAGCATTATGAAAATTGTGTTCTATTAGGCTGTTACGTATTGTCTGAAGAAAATGAATAATTGTATGAGAGAACAGATTAGAAAAATTCTTCAGGATCAGTCCACAGATGAAATTATTAGACATGAAATTTCAAATTCAGAGTTTTTTGAAGTTTTGGACAACGATAGTACATCAGCTACATTTGATTTTTCAGTATCCAATAATGAAGACTCTCGAGGCTGATTCTGCCAGTTATTATACAGGGAAGGATATAGTCACCAAATAGTGAAAAGAACCAATCAACAGGAGGATCAGAAGATCCAGGCAAAATATTGTTAGTTAATTGGCAGGGGTAAAAACTGAATTATATATTGCGAAACAATATGTGCGAAACATGTTTTGTGTATGATCCAGCAGAAGAAATGGATGACTGGTTCAATTATTAGATTTTAAGTTGTTTAACTATTTATATTTTTTCTTGTATTCTATGAGGTAATGTTAATGTCTGTCCTATAGGTCTGTATATATGTTATTTTAATAAAAAAAAACAAAACATATAGATATTCATATATTATGGACAATAAATGTTACTTTTTAGATAGGGGGCTGTGAGTACCCCATGTGGGTATTTGTGTTTCACAAGTCCACCTGTGTGCTGTCAGGTTAAAAGAACAACTTACAGCTACTTAGTACTTGTATTTCAAAATTAAATTGGAAGCATTATTTTTATTTTAGATTAAAACAAGGATTATTTTAAAATATCTTGGAAGCAATTTTTTTAGGCATTTTAAAATATTTAAAGAAGTATTGTAAAGCATACTTATTCAACTAGAAAGTAAAATAAAACATATTTTATTATTAGCTAAGTAAAAAATAAAATCAAAAATAAACTATTTGTTTTATGAAATAATTTGAAAATTATTTGCAATTATATAAGTTAATGTTTCAAGTAAATCATTCTTTTTTTTTAAAGTATTTCTTTTCTCATAATGCCCAAGTTGGGGTATACTACATTTAAATAAAATCAATATATGCATTGCCCTATAATTGTAAAGTGATTCTTACTGTTATTATCATGCAATGGTTCTCTTTTACTGCCCCACAGCAGCCGAAGAATGATACAATAAACACTACAGCACCTACTACGATCATTAACACTGGTGCTGCGAAGAACCAACTGTCCATAAAATTATTATAACCACTGTAAACTATAAGGATTACAGTGCCAACTGTAACGAATATAATTCCTGTTATCTGCAAACAAAAAGAAATTTGATAGCTTTTTTTATAAATTATAATTTATATAAAAAACACTTACAGTAAATGAGAATAACATTTAATACTTAATAATCTTCTGTTATTATTAAATCTACCAACAAGTAATTAACCACTTTCTATAATAAAATGTATACTAGCTTAAATTTACAATATTTTTTTAATATTCTGATTCATAAAAATGATACGACTCGTCAGAGAACACTCAACAAATGATCCTACAACAAAGTACGATCTTCATTTCCCAAGAGATAAAAAATAGTGCATTACTTATTGATACATCTAATCTAATGACACAAATACAGTAACACATTTATAGTTAAGTAAATACTTTATTTCTTATAAAATCACATTATTTAAGAAAAATATGTGACGGTCACAGGGGAAACATATATGGTATGTCCATTTTTGTTGATTTTCTAAAAATAAAATAAAACAACTTAAAAGCTTTTATATTATTTTTAATCTAATACAATTTTTAATACGCCGAAAAGTATTCTGTTTAATATTCGCTTTGGTAAATTAATTCGTAACAATGTGATTTTACATAAATACCCAGTCTGTGAATAACATACTTCGATAAACAGGAACATTAAGACAAATTTTTAATACATACTCGTTACTAATTTATTTACAATACTTTCTAAAAACTGACAAAATAAATATTTGAAATTATTTCTATTCTAAATAGTAATTAAATTGTACAATAATATATGTAAACAAGAAAGAGCGACGTACGATATTCAATTTTTTCTACCCATCCAGAAACACAAAGGAAGAATTTGATTATAAAATACAGATGAATATGAAGGTGTAATTCACGGATTGTGAATAGAGAGACACGAATTGACGTATATACGTATTACACATGTAAAGTATGACATACACATGAAGCACTACCCACGCAGTCTACGCTGCTTTCGTAATCCGCACGTACGATATGCATATGTAATCTAATACATATCAATGAAAATAGCGATTGTTTACCTTAACAATTCTAATTTAACGATTGACTGACAGCGAAACGAAAAGTGACGATATATATTTTATTTCGATTAAAAAGGACATAGACTCAATATAAAATTGACTATATTACTCCTACCTATGCCAAGTTTGGTTTAATTATTTTCGTCAACATGGTCAAAGGGAATTAAACACAAAATTACATGTGAGACTTTTTAATTCAAAAAGTAGCATAAAACGTGCAATTTCTTTGTAAACATGATTTTTACAAAAATGTTTGTAATTAAGAAACAAATTTACAATTTTATTAATGTACCGAACAAAATTTTAATTCGAATAAATAAACTGGTATAATGTTTGACGTACCCTGTAATGGCTACATTCAGTCGTATTTTTTGAACATTTTTTTTATTTCTAGTTACTCGAATATGTACAGCAACGAATGGAAAGCAATACCATATAAAATTAAGATTGCGGAAGGCGCGAACACAACATGGAGTACTTACTGCGAATATCAAGTTGAAGAGAAACGTCAGGTATTTGACGCAAGTCATTTTACCGGACACCATTTTTCCACTCACTGTTCACTACTTTCAAAAAAGTCGAAATAGAATACAAAAGGTATCGTATCGAAAAAGGAGGAGTTAAACGATAATTGTACGCGTCGTTTCAATGATCGAAGAAGCTTCTTACGCTTGGAGGGCTTGCTAAGGAATAGTCGTATTTTCATCGGTCCTCCCAGGCTGACTTGACTGCGTGCGCACCTTTCCCGTACTTTACGCAGAACCGAACATATGTATCATGGAACCATGGGGTTTCACATTTTTTTATACTGTATAGAGCATTTTTTATATTCTTGATTAGAATGTTTAGACACATTTATTGTACAATGGTCAAAAAATGTATTTACTGGATTAATATTTCCTCAATTTAATCAATACTTATACCCTGTACATGTGATTAAAACATATGAATAAAACAGATACGTGCGTGAATAAAAACGGTAAAAGGGTAAAAAAATATAAAATTTTTAGTATAATCTAGAATTTATCAAATTATTTTTCAGTTCTCTTAAAATGTATTTTACTCGCTGTACGTTTATTCTCACTAACTTATACATTACAGGAATAAAACTAGAAATATGTGCAATGTATTGTTTTGTCAAGAATTTTACTATTTTACAAAAAAAATAAATCGAAGGCTCAGTGAAATATCATTAAAGCTTTTTTTTTACTTTGTTTTGCTAGTGTATATAATGTATACCATAAATGTCGGATTGCGGATGATTCGTCTAAGAACAATTTTTTTAATACCCTAATATTGTAGTTTATAATACAATCTGTGAGGTATGTCTGATATATTGACGTTTAATTGTTCTCGAGTAAAGCAAATTATATGCAAGGGAGAAAAAAATCATAGACCCTTCTATATACACCCATGAGCAAACTCGGCTACCACTAAGGGAGAAAGTGGCGTAGGTGAAGGGCCTCCGACCACTTGGTAAATTTATTTCAAGTATTGAAATGAATGTTAAACTGAATGTTAATTTGGCATAAATTCTAATAACTCCCGAGACCAAGTTGTAGGAGGCCCTTCCTCTACGTCGTTTATTCCCATAGCGGAAGCCGAGTTTGCTCGTGAGGGTATTTCTGTGTGTAAAATGCATATCCGAATGGACATTTATTTTATATTTAAATAACTAAAATAAACTTTGTAGTTGACTTTCAAAGACAAATATTTTGGAAACTAATTTCATATATGCTTAATTTTACATTATCAGTTTACGATTTTACTTCTTTGATATAAGGATTCCAGAATTACGTATTTTTGTAATGAACAATCAGTAATAGAAAAGGAAGTTAGGAAGAAAGGAATAGTAATAGAAAATATCAAATCAATAAAAACAATTTCCTTTATTTGCAATCACATTTTAGCAACTATTTTAAAAAATGATAATTCTTATAAATCGTACAATACGAATAAGTTAAAATGTTATTATTTTGTATGACAGATAATTTATAATTTGTTTTAATAAAGGCAATATTTAGTCTACACTATTAGAATAAACATAAGCTTACTACATTCTCGTTGTTCTATTAAAAATATTCTCCGATTTTACACAATTGAAACAATCAAATATTTTTCTTATTTTCTGGAAGCACAAAATAAATAAAATGTAATTGCAGAACTATATTGAAAAGGTTTAAAAACGAAGTGATTTTGAATGAGATGCATTGCATGTGTAAATAAAGTTTTTGAACTAAAAAGAAGTTTGAGACTGTGTATCGGGCATATTTAGTATATTCTTTCGAAATGTAAATAAAATATGTAATAAGAATTCTTTAACAAGACAGAATGCTTTTTCGGATAGTATTTCTCTATGTTGGCGTTGCATCATGGTAAACAATAATGTAATTTAACCAACAGTCGCTTCATCATTATTATATAAACTTTTATTGTGCATTGAAATCTGTAATATATTGTAAAAGTAGATATTATGTCAATGTGAAGGGAAACGAGCTCTAATTCTTTAAAATTATTGCAATTTCCATGGTACATCTATAATATTCATAATCAACATATTATATTTATACTATAAAAATATATAGTCAATGAAATGATCAGTAGAATTTCGATTTATTAAAAGTTTCACCTTTATACTTTTATAATTTGAAATACATTGAAAACTAATTATATACTACTTCATTTTTTTCGTATAAATATTCCATTGCAATCTGAATTTTTCGACAAGAAAACGAGGAAGTCTTTTAAAACCGCTTTACTTTAATTCTGAAATCGAACGCTGAAAAGAAATGTTTTCGTAGGTATGGTATACTGTTCTATATTTAGGTTTGTCCTTATATGATCTGTTAACATTGATTCTCTACGTTGTAATAGGGACGATGCACTGCACGTCACCTGTTCCAGTTCAACACATCGCTTGTCTTATATCTGTTAACGATTCAAAATTATTTTATTTTTATTGTTTATGTTACCCGTAAACCATTAATTATTACAAAAATTATGTAAATGAAATGAATATTTTTTTGTTGTATACATTATTACTATAAACTGTCAATTTCATACGTTTATGGGAATGTGCAGAATGTAATGAAATAAATATTTGTTTGCATATAGTTTAATAAATACCTATGTATTTATAAATATAAATATTTCATAAAGATTTCAATTTACAAAAATATCTACTAATCTAGTTCTTACTACTCGATTATTACTTTATTTCTGTATAATTATTGTATGAGAGCTATACAAACATGAACGCAAATCATATTGAAAAGTAAAAGAAACAAACAGTGGCTGTCTGTACATTCAAATCCATACCTGTTGTGGATTTTATCAAGATCAAAATACAAAACGCATTTCATTATACTGTATTTTACACATTCCCATAAATATGCATATACTATTATCATATGTATAGTATCATTAACGGTTTGGAAGATATTCATACATATATCCTGTATACAGGGTGTCCCAAAATAGCTTCGACTCACGGAAATTAGGGGTTCCTGGGATGTTTTGAAACAATTTTTTCCTTAGCGCAAATGGTATTCGAGGCTTTATTAACGAGATATTAACGAAACACCCCGACCAATCAAAGCGCGAGTTATAATATTGTATAATAATACTAATATTAGTATTTTCTGATCGAATTAAACAACACATGCAAAGCTCTTCTTATAGACCTTTATAAACTGATTACGAATCTGCGAACCATTTTTTCCAGAACGCACAGTTTTTGAAAAAACCGATTTTTAAAAAAATTCAAAATTTTCAACGTTCACGATGGGTTGTGTTTATATAGTAACAGTTATTCAATTGTTTTCGATACGAAATAATTCCGTGGACTCTCTCGTTTGTTATATCATAAACATCTGAATATGTTTAAATAATGCTCAAAGTCAAAAGGACACCAAAAACGCGCCAAATTTTTCTAATAGTATACAATTTATTTCAAAAACTAAGGATCTAGAAAAAAATTTAACTATACTATGCGATAGATCAAACCCTTCTGCTAAGAAAGGAGTCCACGAAAGCTTCAAAATTATGTTCTGTTTTCAATATAGAGACGAAATAGTTGAGCAAAGCACGTTGCGGCGGCAGTGGTATACATACATATACCTATAATACCTACTCAATAATGGCGCGCGTCTCCTTGCCGACCGTTCAGCGTAACGGAATTCCTAAACGCGGACGGCTATGTTCTCTTATTGCTTCAATACTATATTTAAATTACATATGTATTTATTTGAAAATATTATGTAATTACTCATGAACTGTTATTTAACTAACGTGAAAACACTGATGTTGATATACACACCTAAATGTACTTTTTGCTTGATGACGTTTATATAATAATTCTTTTGCTTGTGAAAATGTGGACAAATATTATTGTGTGATAGGAGATATTATACTCCAATTCATGGTTTCACTACTGTTTACGAATAACAAATACAATATTGGAGCAAGATACATAGTCATGTGCGTTTTGCGATTCGATTACACTGAGCAGCAGGTAAGGCGACCGCCGTCATTGAGTACCACTGCCGTCGTCGCGTGTTCTGCTAAATTATTTCGCTTCTATATTGAAAACAGAACGTGATTTTGTAGTTTCCCGCGACGCTTTCCGTAGCAGAAGGGTTTGCTCTATCGCATGCTATAGTTAGATTATTTTCCTAGACTCTTAGTTTTTAAAATAAATTGAAAAATATCAGCAAAAGTTGGTACCTTTTGGGTGTCCTTTTCCCTTTGATTATCATTTAAGTATATTCAAATGTTTTTAATATAATAACAATTTACATCATTTTATTCAGGAGAGTGCACGAAATTATTGCGTGTTAAAAGCAATTGAATAACCGTTACTGTAAAGGCACAAACCGATAATTATTTACAAAACGGACATCATCGATTTTAACGCTTTGGAAATATGTTATAGAGGACAACATTGTAAATAAATTTTCCCTGTATGTATACATAAACGTAGTCAGGTTATCAGTCAGGAAGGGGGGAATTTACTTCTTTTCCTTTGAGAAGGGGAGGGGAGCAGGGAGCAAAATCCAATTCCTTTCTTCTACGGTAGGCCAAAGCCACTTTTCTCCGTCCAGGGGGGGGGGGCATTTGCTGTTGCTACGCTCATGCCTATATACATATGTATGTATGTTACCGTTGCTTGGGTTTAGTTTGCGAGATATTTAATAAAAACCGAAATCTAGGAAGTTCTCTCACTACTGACATCCTTTCTAATTGTAAGTGCTAAACGCTCACGCGACCTGAGCATTTAGAATATAATAATACAACATCCCCAGACGACTGAACCACCTCAAGTTGATATCACTTTCTATGTTGACAGTGTTCCAAGTTATACACATTGGGTGGTGTGCGTGGAATAACAATAATGTTTGTAGCTCAAACTAATTTGTTACTTGGAATATGAGGAACATTTATAATGTACATGTTAGAAGTATTAGTCCGAGGTCTTTGATGTTTAAAAGAACTACGCTCTTCGAGATTCTGGGGTAAGTGCCGTACGGTCAATCACAGTCCTCTTACCAAAAGGCATTTGGTCGAAATGATTACACATACAGTATAAAAATTTCTAGAACTATCGTGTCCTTATAAGGGTTCGCTGAATGTGCTTAAGCTGTTAAGTATTTTTTGTTGTACGATATTGCTTGGGCGTTTGAACAAACTTCACTTATAGAATTACATAAATAATTAATATAACATTACAATCACGTTTCATAACTCCAAGTGATAAGAGTTGAAATAATGACGAATCGAGAGCAGATTTTACTATGTACGACTGAAAACTGGAAATCCTATTTTAAAGGATTGGCTTGAAATTCAGACAAAATCTCTTTCTAGGGTTCATTGGAACCGCGGATAGAATATTGGAATAGGTAGTCTTACATGATTACAATAGGAACGCAATGCAGTTTTAAACGCTGAAGCATGAAAAATCATAGGATAAACAAGGAATTTGTTTTATCGAGCCAGTGATAGAGACGCTGTTGCGCTTAAGAACAGGAGACACGCTATTGTTTCACAATCTGACAACGTCGCATGAAATACCGACGCAGCGCGCGTTGGGTCCCCCCTACAGTACGCGCCTGCCAGCGAGTATCTTCTTTGGACAAACGGACTTTATT
Organism: Dufourea novaeangliae; assembly: GCF_001272555.1. Taxonomy (NCBI): domain Eukaryota; kingdom Metazoa; phylum Arthropoda; class Insecta; order Hymenoptera; family Halictidae; genus Dufourea; species Dufourea novaeangliae. The sequence continues at coordinate 1,383,553 of NW_015374046.1, read as the reverse complement.
TAATACATATATGTACGGAAATATACCTTGTTTAACTTTTTCCTTTGTTATTTTCGTTTTAAGCATGATCAATAATATGGCTAACATAAAAAATGCGCAACGTTTAATATTAACAGTTTTATATTATCATGATAATATTAAAGATTATCGAGTATGTAACTTCTGCTTCATAATTTCTAATAAAATAAGTATTAAGATTTAGAAGAATAAGAATTGTGATACAAAAAAATGAAAATAAATTTGCAGTTGGTAATCTTTGAAGTTTCGTAACCTTGATGGAGAATTTGGTGCCGCGCATGCGCGCGATCACGCAGCCACGCGATAACTGTCTGCAAGCAGTGAATCGTCGCTCCAATGTTCTCGGCCGGTCTCTGAGTTTTCTGTTAACGTTCGGAAAGCGCGAAAAAGCTCAACACATCGTCACGTTTTTGTATCTTTTTTACGATCAGTAAATAGTATCTTGTTTGCTCGCTAATAAAAGATGGTTAACGTCATGAAATTGTCTCTCGGTTCGAAATGTGTTAAATATTTAATGTTCGTGTTCAATCTACTCTTTGTTGTAAGTAATTTTTATTTATTTCCACAATTTGTCTTTCCGGTCATTTTTAAAAATTAGTCATATATTTTTATACGCAGATCTAGAAAATTGTGAATACATATGTCAGTCAAGTTTCTGTTTTGCACTTACTTTTATAAACAAGAGAACGTCACTCTTGTCAAATTTTTTATTTTATGTGTCTTCTAATTGGAAATCCACGTGGAAAGATAATGAATGTCTTATAATGATTCACGAATGCTGCTTAAATAATACAATATAACTTTTTCCGATTTTTTTTCGTTTTGTTCAAGTTTTTCCGAAATGAACGTGTGCCAATTTAATTTACGTAGAAGTTGCTTTTATAATATAACGCAATCAATGAGTTTCAAATTAGATTCATAATAGTTAGACGAGTTTATTGATTTAAACTTCAGACAATTCAACATTACACTAACCAGTGTATAACCTAAATATCGAAGCAAATATCATGTTATGGTACATTTTGTCGTTTCTGCTGAATCGATTTATATATACTATTATACAAAATAAACAGCCGAATGCAAATTTAACCACTGACAGATGTTCGATGTGGTGAAATAATCCATTTGCCACCACAGATCACTCGATGCGTCATACATTTTCCGATATATCGATGCAAGTTACATACATATATACATATATGCATGTGTAGGTATGGATTTGCGTCTTGTTTTCATGTTCTTCAGTTACAGAAAGATGTTTCTGACACAAATAAACGGCAAACGTATTACATATAGACAATAATAATTACTGGAATATGAGTAGATAATAGATTATATTTTTTTGTAATGTCTGTCGCTTAGGTACATTTTCTTCTATACTTGAGAAAACTATAAAACATATGTAAAATTAATTTTGTGTCTGTATAAGTGTTTATTGCGTCGCATTTTAACAAGCAAGTAGAGAGCACGCTTATACAACCATTAATTAATAGGGTAAATAAAAAATAATAGCGACTAAAAAAGATGTCAAATCTATGTCATATATTTAAGATATTACTACTTCTTTTTTTTTTTTTTTAATTGAAATCTGTCACCCTAAAGGAAAAAACAATGATACGCAATAACAATTGAAGAATCTATAATGTATTTATTCAATGTATTTTCTTTGTATTGTATGTACGTTATTATTAGAATAATGTTAAATGAGATGGATGTAAAAAAAAAAGTACATCTTATAACAGTAGTATGCATACGTTAGTAAGGTTATTGTGGATTGGTGAAAGTTACATTTGTTACGATAAAAAAATTAAATCGCTGCGGACAGGATTCGAACCTGCGCGGGTAGAACCCAATGGATTTCAAATCCATCTCCTTAACCGCTCGGACACCGCAGCAGTTGCAGTTCTATATTCTTTTTTAGGTATATGTACTGTTCATTTGAAATTCGATTTCAATATTCAAGCATTATATTACGTTGCTATATAAATTTGTATTATTTCACCCTCGCAGAAAATAATAATCTTTTTTTGATGTGAACGGTTCATATAATGACCGAATATTCTTCTTAACAAAGTAGAAAATTAAGGGTTTATGTATGAAATGAGTTTATACATAATTCCTGTCCTTTTTAATTATACTGTGAAATTCTAAATTTGCGTAAACATTCACAGTTTACTAACAATTGAAGAATGTATAAAGTAATGCTAAATGTACATTCTTCATTCAGGAATAATTAATATTTCAAATGTTTTGTTATTTGTATTTTAAAAATATAAAGGAAGGAAAAGTTGTTTTAGAAATAAGTACTTATTTCAGATATTATAATAGGTATTTAAGAATTCTAGACATCTATAAAAAAAATTACAAATTTGAACGTGTATGTCGCATAAATTTCTTTTTGGTTTAAGACAAAAACACGAAAAATTATTTGCAAAATTATTATAGAAAGGTAAAATCTAAATAACAAAATAGTTCAAGATGAAATCGTTTACTTTATCGAATGAATTAACGTATAGTACTACTTATAATTATTTGTTATCAAATTAACCGTTTAATCTTCGTATATTCGCTTTAACATAATTACGTTTAATTAATGCTAAGTTCGAATTTGTAGTAACCTTATTTTCTTTCACATACCTCCGTTTCAGCCTCATTTTTGCCGTTAGTAATTGGATTTAAAGAACTTGCAATCTCATTTCCCATCGATCCAATTTGCGATGTAAGCTCTACTGGGAACATTTTAGAATAAAACGATCAAAATAGTTTTCCACTTAAATTGACATAAATAAATGTCAACTCAGAGCGGAGAGGGGATAGAGATATTTAATCGGGCGGCATATAATTCTATCCCAAACTACTCTTTAATGATTTTAGATTTTACAATCTTTTCCTAATAACATAAATTAAAAGAAGTCTTAGGCTGAACTTTGGCAGAGCCGACCCACCTAAGCTTTTTGCACGTAATGCACATCATTCCAGAAATGGGACTTTTATCTAGATAAAACCGAATAAAAAATAATTTACTTTTATTCGAAACATCGAATAACTCGATTTATCTTTATTCAAACACCATGGATAAATAAATGTTTCGAAGTGAATTTATTCGACCACGAAAGATAATTTTTTTATTCAAAAGAAAGGTTATAGCCGAATAAGGGGGTCAAATGTGCCCCTAAACCAAATTCAACTTCCGATGGCTCATTCGATTGCTTATAAAAGAAGCCATGTGTGCCAAGTTTCAGCTTTGTATCGAAGCAAATGGAGAACTATAATGCCATATTTACAGTAAGTACGTATTGTTATTACTATAGTCCTGGAATTACTTAAATTTTTCGGTTCGGTGCGCCATAAGTAAAAAAAATTTTAAATCAATTTCATCGACATTTTTTCTCTTGAAATGGTATCTTATACTTTGAATTTTGTGTATTTTCGTCATTAAATTATTTTATCATACAATCGTAAATATTTATACATTCAGCAAAACAACATAGAAATTACAGAAAATAAATAGACTCAATCAATTGAAACTATGTCGTGCGCATTGTATTTTAAATTATCGACCGTTTTCTCATCAGCGCCGATAGCGTAGCGAGTACATAGGATATAGAGTATATGTAGAGTCATAGAGCGTCTCGGACTCGTAACCGCTGCGAACTTTTTGAACGTTGGTTTCAAGCCCCCCTCGAGCTCATTTTTTTTTCTTTACTAAATATATATTTTTTCAGTTCCTAACTATGTGACAATGATTAATATATATTTACAAATGTTTTAAGAATATTTAAAAAATATTTTAACCTGAAATATTTGTACAAATGATTTTGGAGCGCTTTTTATTTATTATTATTGCTTATTGATTCGACATTTTTTACGTCATATTAATATATCAAACTGGTTTCTAAATCTCGTACTTTTGACAGTTGTTGATAAATTGCAGTAAAAATCTAGTATAATGTCTTCAATCTTCGTCATTGTTTTCGTTAATTATTGGTGTCACCTGTTTGGCATTCAATTAGGCTTACTGAGAGTTTCTGCAGGCCTAAAATTTTTGAAAAATACCGAGCATGCAATAATTAATACATTATTGCATTTACGTGTGAACAGCACCCGACGGCACTAAATAATAGCGTTTAATTCCGGAATAATCTTTTGAATTTGGTGTACAATAAATATAACATTATTTTCTGTAATTCCTATATTGTTTTGCTGAATCTATAAACATTTGCGATGGTATAATAAAGTCATTTAATGAAGAAAATACAGAAAATTCAAAGTATAAAATATCTTCACGGAAAATAACGTCGACAAAATCGGTTTTTAATTTTTTAACTATGGCGCACCAAACCGAAAAATCTGAAATAATTCCAGGATAATAGTAATAACAATACCTACTTACTGTAAAAATGGCATTATGGTTATGTATCATTTAATCGATGAGAATTATCTGACGAATAAAACATACTTTTTTCATTCGAAGCGTTTTATTCATAGCGGCGAATAAAATGTTCATCTTTTATCTTTATCTTTTATTCGAAAGCTTCGAATAACTTCGGCCAGCTCGAATAAACGCGCTGACGAGCGTCGAGTATCAAACGTCAGACACCAGCGACAAGGGGAAAAGGAGCACCTGGACCCTTAAACACTTAAATAATTGCTTAAACGCATGCAAAGTCAATTTTATTCGATTATTGATTATATCAGAAAACATATCAGACAAAACTTGTAGATCTAGACAAGGAGTATCTTGTACATTCTGCTACTCTTTTCGTGCGATGCCTGGTTTTCGAAAAAAAATAAGAAAAATCCTGGAAAAAATTGTAAAAGTTTTTGTATATTTTAAAAATTCAATGCGCAAGTAGAACATAAAAGATGCTCATTGTCTAGATCTACAACTTTTGCCTGATTTGTTTTCTGATATAATCAATACATAGGTACTTTAGAAGAGGATAATCGAGTAAAATCGACTTTGTGTGCGTTTAAGTAATTACTCAAATGTTTAAGGGCCAGGGACTCCTTTTCCCCTTATCCGATCGATTTTAAATTTCATACAGATTATTTTCTTTAAAAATCTATGAAAAATGGCTAATATTGTTAGAAGTCCATGCGGCTGTTGGACAGTGTTATACACGGTGGAGCGAGCTTGGTGGTCCAACCGTGCTGGGGGCAATTCTACGTGTAAAAAAACCCCGAAGAGACAGTAATATTTTTTCATTCAATGTTTCGTTTTCGAAGCAGTTGAATTAAAAGATTCGTTGAGCACACGAGTATTCGACTATCTCTCGGCTTTATGTTTGCGCTAATAAGCGATACCAATGTCATGGAAAATACTGATAATACATTTATTAACGAAATGTGACATTATCACTATTTATCAGCGTAAAATTATGAACGGAAGCAACAGTTTGTAGCTATATCTATTAAGTGGAAAAATAGTCAAGTACACGCGTACCCAACGAATCTTTAAACTCAAATTCCTTGGAAGCTAAGTTTCGTATGAAAAAATTATATTGGATAATAAATTCAGTTTTGCTAATAACGAAATGCTAACAGTAATATTTAAATACTACGAAAATATCCACGATGAAATTTTTCATGTGAAGTCATGTGAAGTAACAAAGCATAAAGTAATAAATATGAATTAAATATTCAAAATGAACAATTTTATAAAATAATAATACAATAGTAATATTACCAGAATTAGTTTCAGCCGTAATCAAATGACGTAAGGGTATTGTAATTTTTTTACAACCTTAACACTATAATGTCGCCAAACACAACGTGTCCAAGCTGCCAGACTACGATTTTCTCATTTCTGATTAAGTTAACTAAAGCCTCACAAATTTTCAGCATTAATCAAATAACGTAAGAAAAAAGTTCACGAGGGGGCTCCAAACTCATTGCGATTTTACTCCCCTACAGCCCCGACTATGGCAATATACAGACTCCTCTCGATTATCGTCTGGCTTGTTCTACACGATTATTGTCCAGGCGTTATCCCTCCACTGCAGGGGGGAGGCAGTGGAATCTCTCAAGCGCATACTTTGTTGCCCCTCCGCTTTTATTCAGGGTTTGGTAAAAGAACGAATTTACGAGGGTCTGAAGCATTTACTATTATTGTACCGGCGCGGACCCGAGTTTGGGACGATAATCGAGAGGAGTCTGTAGTTAGAGTCCACTGTATATGTAAAATGGTTGTCGCATTCAAGTTGGTGTTGGGATTATATTTTATCGACGCGTAATTCAACCCAAACAATAATTGGAACGGTAGAAATGGTTGAAATGGTGTGAAGTGTACAAAAGAGGTTGGAACTATTTTGCCTAACAAATATTGTAGCGATTCATCAATACGTATTAATAAATATTTTTTACGAAAAAACAGCCAGTAATTTTGCGTACACTTAATACTTTAACGATTTACGATGTATTACAATAGCGTATAATATTACATCAGTATTGCATGCATCTACGCTTGTTGGCCAAGAATTTGGAATCGTGTGCGGAATTTTGTTATCACATCATATGGCATATTCTCTTAATAATACAACAGTCGCTTTTGCTCTTTTAAGAATACAATTATAAATATAATACCGAATTATGTATTAAAATGGAATTAATTATATAAAATGATATTGATGCATGTGTTAGAATGAAAACCGGAGAATACTCTGGGCCGCAAAAGGGTGTAATATTGAACGCTTATATGTTGTATTTTCAACACGAAGAGGGGCTTTCAGTTTTACTTACAAGACCGAATATTGTTGATTTCAGATAACGGGAGTAATTTTGTTATCCATTGGCCTGGTAATTCACGGAGTTTACCACAGTTATCAACATTTCTTGGACAATAAGTTCTTGTCAGTACCGTCACTCCTCATTGCAATTGGGGCGATTATTTTCTTCATCGCCTTTTTCGGATGTTGCGGTGCCGTTCGTGAAAACTATTGCATGATAATTACGGTAACGTATCACTTAATAACATTAATTATCGTTACTACTTAATTCTTGGTATAATTGGAAGTGTGTTAATTAGTCGTGGGAATCGAATCTGTAGAGCAAAATCACATACGAGACATTGATCATAGGATGAACAAGAAAAACCACTTTGTTCTTATCGGAAAATTGTTACAATTTCAATGTTTATCACAAGAAAATTATTCAAGAATACAATACTGAACAAATCACATAGTTGTGGCGACTGATAACTTCTGTTTCATTGAAGATAATTCATCAATTGTTTTTGTGCCCTTAAAAGTTGCGTACGTTTTGATGATGTATCTGGTAAATATAACTGCACTTCCTTCAACATAATTCGATTCATTACTCTACAAACACGAGTATTTGAGCAGGATTAAAAGAAACAAGTACTTTAAATTCAATATGAGAAATATGAACCAATAGCTTTGAAAATATTTTTTATGGAATGGCGGCACACTCGAATTGTCTTGAGATCGAAACGTGTGTTATCATCGAAGTATAACATAAGGTATGAGTACAACTAAAAATACAAATAACCAAAATTACAGCAGTAAGAGTTCAACTAGCTATGTACAGGTCAGTTACGCTAGACAAATCAAATAAATAGTACTAAGTATATAAATAAAAAAATAAAGAATTAATAGCGTCTGAATGAGAAAAATAAGAACTACAAGTATAAATAATAATAAATAACTAATGGGACAAAAAAATGTATTTGAGAGCAGAACGTAAAATGAACAAGATGTGTACATAAATGTTACGAGCCAGGGCTAAGCGGCTGCAAGAGCCGAGGAAATGGTGAGTTTATTTTTTAGAGTTTGTTATGTGGACGAACCTGTGCCTATTTCATCACAGGGAGCCATTGGGATAGGTTGTCGTGGACGAACCTGAGCCTATTTCATCTCAGGGAGCCACTAGGATGGTTTAGACGTCGTGGACGAACCTGATGCTATTTCATCTCACGCGTCCCTTTTTATACCCCAAAAATTCAGTTTAAAAGTAGTGGGGGACACGCTTGTTCCTCAAAGGAAACTGTTTTCCAAGAAAATCTGGTCATGCCATAACACCCCGTGGGCACTTACGTAATCTGGCCGGATGCATTCCAACTCCCGATAGGGTTAACCCCTTGTCCTACCAGCTAACTCCCGATTGCTCGGGCCACAATAAACAAGACGGTCGGTCATGCGTCGAGCCATTTAGCTGTTTAGCCGAATTTTCCCGAACGAAGTACCACGAGTCAGGCTCGTGCTTATTGTTTTTGGCCCAAATTTCTTACCACGAGTCTCACTCGTTGTTACAGGACAAGGGGTTAAGAGGTCACGAGAGTGTCTTCGTACGTAACATAAATAAGAAATAATTACCGTACAATTAAAACTAAACGAGTAAACTAGTAACGTAATAGGATATGTTATTTATGACAGAAACGTTTTATGTATGACAAGGAACATGTTTAACTTCCAACTTTTTAGAAGAAACACAGGTTTGTTCAACTTTTATTTTTGTAAGTTTGTGTAGAAAAATATGAATTTAGAAATATCTGCAATTGTAGTTATTAGTTAGAAATACCTATGATATTTATTAACTTTTATACGAGATATTAATTTTCAATTGTACCACGAATTATGTACGCTGTATACGTCTTTTGATTTGAAACGAATCAAATATTTGCATACAAATCAACAATTTTATGATAGTTTAAAAGCACTTTAAAATTAAAAGTAATTTTAAACTGAACTACAAAAATGTATCAGATATTCATGTTGCATAAAACAATAACTACAAAAATATTTGATCAATCGATTAAGTGATCCTTGAATTCACGTGTTTATGAATTATACCGGTGTTTATAAAAATGGTGTATGTCATGTATTTTTTGTTTTAAAAATTCTTTCGTAATATTAAAATATAAATCGACGTAACATAAAATAAGGGAAAAACTCCATTTTTTTGTTTCTTTGACTAACACCACTTTCATAATCAAGGGTACTTTTTCATTGTGCTTTCAGATCTTTCATTTATGAACATTTTTAACTTTCTAATGATTTTCAATCGAAAAAGGTTTTTTCGGTAGAATATCTAATTTTTACACAATATAGCTAAATTCTCTCTGAAAGTAATTTTAATATCCGATTATACCTAACACTCTACACAAACGAATTTTCGAATTTGTACATTTTATTTACTTTGTTTTTTGTTCATAGTTTACCTCCTTGTTGGTCATTGTTTTTATTTTGGAACTGTCAGGCGGTATTTCTGGATATGTTTTGAGAGCCAGGGCATCGACGATCATTCAGGACAAAATGATTGATACGATGAAGATGTACCGAAACAGTACAGAAATTGCTCTCGTTTGGGATAAGCTTCAACGTGAGGTAAAGTTTTTTGTCTTACACATTGCATTTTGTAGCACTGTAGGGACCCCGTTCACAGACCGCCGACTCGTGTCCGCCAACAATTGTCGTAGGTGTAGACGGTCCTTAAGGGGTTATGCCTACCTGCGAGCTCGAAAAAAGACATGTACTTTCGGAATTTATTTTTAAAAAACTTGAAGACTTTTTGTAAACATACGTCATTGTATTTGAAAGTGTACATGTTAAAGTGCTTATAGTAATTTCTTCAATGCAAAATATGAATAAATAGGGGAAATATCAGCGATCTCCCGGCGGCGTTTTTATTTCAGGCGTTTTGCGGTGATCACTGTAACGTTTTTAGTTAATATAGTAATTTATCTAGTGCCGGATCATTCATTATCCTGAAAAATTAATTTACGACAAAATGGCGGCTGTTCAAAATCGAAGTATCGATTTTCGCCAAAAAAATCGTTCATTTTTTATCTATAAAATAAAAACTACGCAATGAAATACAAAAAGCCATGATCAGACATTAGATTTTTACGTATATGTAGAATGAGTCCACCAAAGCTAAATCAGAATGATTTTTTAATATATATCCATAACTTTTGGACGGGGGGGGGGGGCAGTCCATATTCTACCTAGTTACGCCAATGTAGGAATTATGGCTCTTTTTGTCTCGACATTTTTACTATACGAATACATTTTTCTCTCGTTGTACGTTAACATATTATTAATAAGTGTTAAATAAAACATCAATTGTTTTAGTTTGATTGTTGCGGAACCGTTAACGCGACTGACTGGAACGACAGTTTGAATGCTATGCCGGTTTCGTGCTGTGATAATCAAGTGGGTGCCATAGGAACGACAAATTGTACCCTTTCCTCATCGACTCTACATCACGAGGGCTGTTACCACAAGTTCCTTTCTTTCATCGGCTCTCACGCTTTACAACTCGGTGGTGTTGGCATTGGCATTGCCATTGTTCAGGTAATTCGCCTGACATATTTATTCGGAATGAAATTTCAGATAAACATAAAATATATACGTTTCTCTCCATTTTTGTTTTCTTTGTAATTACACTTTTTCTTTAGCATCATTAACTTCAATAAGTGCGTTATTAAATCTGATTTATTTCTGTTTCTTTTGCAGGCAGTCGGAATTTGGTTCTCGATTTACTTGGCGCGGTCGATTAAAAACAGTTACGAAAGCGTTTAAAATTTTCAATGAGTTTTACGAATAATCTGTTCACCAAACAAATATAATTGGACAATATTGAGGGGATTTGAAAAATTACTATCCGCGAAGGATAACTTGGAGAAGTGATATGAATATGTTTAGTTACGAAACATTGTATATTACGAATAAGAGATTTTGTATTTCGAAATAAAGGAAATGGCAATCGTGGGTCGTCCGTATAATAAAATATGAAAGACAAATGTTTTTTTTGTCGGAGCAAAGTGTGGTAAAAGAATTTGTATCTAATAAAAGATTTGAAACTTATTCGATACGTTTTGTCAGAGAAATGCATCTTGTGTGAAATTGAGTGAATATGAATGACTATCATCAATACTTTCTTCTCTATTTTCCATTCATCAATAAAAACAGAAATGTTATATCTATTTATTTATCTTCACAACTATTTTGACTAATTGATGAGACATTTCTGATGAAAATAAGTGAAAGCATTTCAACAATTTACTAGGCACCGTGAAAAGGTTTTGTATTGTTTACTAAAGTGCAATAAAGAAATTTATTATAACAAAATAATTGTAATGGTTAAAATAGTTTATATTGTACTAAAAAAATTAAAGAGGATATGAAGAATGCTTTAAAAATTATTATTCGTAGCTTTCCTCAATTGCCATATTGGTAGTAGTTTTTATGAAATAACCCTTCAAAATATTTCAATTATTTCTTTCAATTATGCATATAATTGATAAACTATAATTCAAACACCCTCAGATATATAGATATAATATTAGTCTAAAAACCTTTTACAGCTGCGATTCGGCTATTGAAGTAGTTTACTTTATTCTAGTACTGTAAGGAATGACTAAGTTACTGAATTTTTATTATTAGATAAATACAAAACAGATTAGACTCTTGATACATGTATTGCCGCGGCCGGAGTGGTAGGTCCGGCCCCAGTGTCTGCGCAAGACCTCGATCCTGTTGGTGGGCATGCTGCCCGTACGGGCAAATGGCGGGTAGCCGCGGATTCCTGTGCAGGCAATGCGAGGCAGAAAACGTCAGGATATATGATTTCTTGATACTTCCCGCACATTTTAATCTAAACTAGAGTATTACTCGTATAGATTAATAATCATTTATGTTTCTTTTTATTCAAAAAAGATAGAGGCAACCTGATCGTGTGTCAGCCACGCAAAAACAGTGCCTTGATATTAAAAAATATTATATGTAAGTGGTATTTAAGGGAATTGTTATTAAATTTATAGAAATACCATTGTAACTTGTATGTTTTTCTACGATCTTTCAGTAAAAAACAGTTAATTATCTACACTCCTATTCCTAATTTTAATTTACCAAAAAAATAATAATAAACAATAAATAATAGCAAAATAATACATTCTCAAAATTGTTAAAAAAGTGCGGGAGACTTGAAAAATCGATTTTTGCCAAAATTACGGTAGCTACCCGGTGGCAGAAATTGAAACTACTTTTAGAATTTTAACAAAAAGGTCGGGAAACTGCAAAAACTAACATGTGGTGCCGTTTGGTGGCGATTTCGGGAACTAAACTAAGAAGTTTTGGATTTAGTTCCAATTTCCGCCACCAGGTGACTACCATAATTTTAGTAAATCCCCGATTTTGTAGTTTTCCCACGCTTTTTCAAACTCAAATTTCGCGCTAAATTCAACATCAAATTTGTTGTAATGCCATTTTAACTAAGTTTACCAATTCCTATTTATTTATTTATGGAAAATATGAGATAGTCGTAGTGATAGGCTTAATAAACAACACATATGTACCACTTAACTGTTTCTTATGGAAAAAATCTGAAGAAAATACATAATTTACAATAGTATTTGAATAAATTTCACAGCAATTGCCATAAATACTACTTATATATACGCGTTTACAATATATTTGTAACAAGATGTGCATAAATTCCGTAAAACATGGCTTAAATATTATTCAGACTTATAACAATAAAAATAATCCCTTTTTGGTAACTTGTAAATCTTCCGTACAATGTTCAGAGCTTCATATGTAATAGTTTCATACGTTTGTCGTTTAAATTTTCATTCTTTGAGACATACGATAGATGTCGGACTCCTGTGGAGGGGTTACGAGGCAGGACACATCACGAGTTGTGATTCACGACATATTTGTCTGCGAAGTAAATGATAGATCACTCCACATTTCACTCACCACTGCCATATGCCCGCACGCTGCATGCCGTTGCCCGCCAGTCAGTTTAGTGGGCGCTGAGTTGCCCACCACTGCTCTACGCAATCAATATGTATACATATATGAATTAGAAAGATTCAACATACCCAGCAAGAAATAATATTTTTGAGAAATGTAAAATACGTAAAAATAAAGAATGGAACGAATAATTACACACACTGCTTCTGCCGCTTGGTTTTTTCCCGCTTACTTATTTCATACCATTTAATACTCTTTGAGTAGCCGTTATTTGACGTCACTTTACTGCCAATCCTTTTTCTGTCCCTAAAATATCTTCAACCATCTCTACGAGGGAGCAGAGGTGTTATTTAACACGTATCTGACATTATCCGAATGATATCCCTTTAGTAACTTTTTTCGGATATCTTTTCAATTACTTTTTTCAGATGTCTTACGGATATCTGCAGATAACTCTGGTTAACTGGGTAAACGATCTATCAGCCTTTTCTAGAATTTTATTCAAAATTTGTTGACATGCCATACATATAAGCATAAGATGTCAGATGTTACGCGTACTAGTTGTATTGAAATTGAGTACCACCTCAAAATATTAAAATTGAAATATCTTCCAAACTGATGGTTCTTTGGTACAGAAAGCTTCATATTTTTTTATAGGAATTTTTTAAAGGAGACATGATTCCATTCGAAAATATATAATGGAATCGATTTAAATGACTCACACTATATAACGCTCAATACTTGAATAACACTGTTCAACACGTAAAAAATTTTGTAACTTTCAATATGTGTTTCTGAAATATGAATACGAATCTGTAAAGCGTTATTTCCAAAATGCATAGTTATAGAAAAAATTAATTTAAAAAAATTACAATTGGAGATGTTTCGTGGTTTCACAGTACAGTGGACTCTAACTATATTGCCACTAAACATATTGCCGCGCGAGGCACTTCCCCCTCACACGTACTTTCGACCACGTAAATACGCTCTCCCCCCGCGTTCCGTACGCCATTTATAAGAATCTGTACTTTAATCAAGCCTCGTTTGTCTAAAATCTAATAACATTCCAAAAAACTAAGCGTCAGTTTCGATTTCAATTGACACTTCTAATTTGACTTAACAAATAATACTTTAAAATTGTTGAGCGCAATAAATAATTAACAAAGTAATCGTAATTTTTAGTTGCTGTTTGGACGAAATTTTGAAGAACGCAAAGAGAAAAACAATGCGTCTTTTGTAGAAATACGTAATCAGTCGAGCGTTACGTGTACTGTTGGTGTGTGTCGTCTTTATCAGTAGATAATGCGATATATCGAATCGCGTTTAGGTGTTTTCCACGTTCAGTCGGTTCTTCCTCGCGGCTCGAGAGAGAGAAGGAGCAGTGTTGTTCAGTAGTGCACCTGCGTACAAGAGGATTCCCGGAGAACGTGCACCAAAATGGCTGCCACTCACCTCGACGTTGGCCTACGTTGCATCAAATACCTACTATGCGCAGTCAACTCTCTCTTTGCGGTCTGTAGTCGCATTCGTTAATTTTCTTTCCGCTTGTCTTTCATATTTCATCACGTGTTATTTCTTACCAACGTCTTTTTTGCAATATATTCGTACATGGAAACAAGCGTTGCTTCGTTCGACAATTTTGATATTCACGTACATTGTCAGTCTTATTGTAAATCAATTTTTGACAAAGCTCATGTATTCTATTACCGATTTATTGAGTTTTATTGTACCATAGAATATAGAACATCGAATCGTTTCGTCGACGTTACATCGTCATCAGTCTTGTCGATTGTCACCGTATCAAGATAACAGCTCCTACGTATGACTAATAATCAAAGTTCAATTTTCGTGCATGCAACAGTCGGTTGCACCTATCATTTTCTTGGCCGTTTCCTAATACATTACCTTTCATATATTCACAACATATAGTGATGGTCGAGGGAAATTACGAAATAGATATTTTTAGATATAAATTACTTAACTACTATTTATAAGGCTACAATTGCCGCATTGGTCCAGCTGATTTTATCCGAGGAGTTCCATTCTCATTCACATTCACGAACACTTATTTCTAAAACATTTGTAAAATACAAAACTACGTTCAAATTAAGAAATAAATAAATAATAAATATTAATATATTATCTTTCTCAGATCTGGTATCCTCTCGAGCAAACTGGACTTCCACTAGAGGAAAAAGTGGCGTAGAAGAAAAGTTTCCTACCACTTAGTAAATTTATTTCACGTACTGAAATAAATGTTAAACCGAATGTTAATTTGGCATAAAATTCAGTAACTCCGAAAGCTAAATGGTAGGAGGCCCTTCACCTACCTTACTTTTCCCTCAGCGGAAACCGAGTTTGCTTGTCGATGTACAATAGTGTATCTAATGTAAGTGTTGCAAGTTGCAATAGGAAATACAGAAATCATAATAACGAAAAATAATTAAAAATGAATAAATCGTTTATATCCGTTCTTATCGTTTCCATCATTTCGTATAATGTACATCTTCACGATAAATTGATTACACTTTCAAATAACATTTGCTTTTCTTACTGCGTTCATGTTACAAGCATCATTTTGACAACCACTGTGTTTTTTACTTCCGTTACTCCTTGCATTTATTTACAGACGTCTACTATATATACTGTCGTGATGTTTATTCGATTTACGTGTTCGTAGTGTACTTACCTACGAGAGACTCGAGGTCAAACAATACAAACACACGATTGAACGATTATTACACGAGTACAATGACTCGACATACATACTATACGACATACGTACTATGTAGCTCGTAAGTACGTCGCAATATATTTACAATACTCGTGAAATGTCTCATTTGAACAGATAAATGTATTGATAAGAGGTAGATAAACGTGCTATTTGATAAACGATAAGCCCGCGTACCTATAAATGAATGCATCCGTAGATGGGTCTATGACAGTGCAGGTGAATGTACGCACATATATTTCCAGACACGCATGAAAATGATTTTAAAAACTTTAATTCCACGCAACAAACGAACGTACAGTCGATGTCAAAAGTATTCGTACACACTTTAAAACGAAACAACTTTTTTCAGATTGGTCCAAAAGTTCTTTTGTGAAGTTGGAGACATTAGTTTACTAAATGATGTGTAAAAAAAATTGAAAAGGTTACAATTGGTTGAAATCGCGAAGAAAATAGTGAAGGTCATTTTTTACAACCTTTTAATCTGAGGCTATAATGACAATTTAATAAATACGTATCGAAGATTTATGTTAGTTATATACATACCGAAACTTTCAATGAAATCGGTTAGTACGAAAACGAGTAACAGGCATCGAAAGATGCAAAAATATTTAGATATGCTAGTTGTAGGTCAAAAGTCGCGAAAAACTACGATTTTCAACATTTTTAATCGTTTGTATCTCCTAGCAATGTTAACCGATTTTTATGAAATTTTCACTCACTTTTGTTTGTGAGTGTAATAAAGAGTGCTTTCTCAGAGTGCCCGCAGTAGTGAATTTTTGTCGAGCATTAACCGAGACATAATCTGGTTTATATAGATTTGTCTAATTATTCAAGATATTTCTGATTGTGTTGTACGTTTTCAGAATGACTGGTTTTAATATTGTGTTTTATACTGTTTGGTAGAAATGGAGTTGTTTTAGATTTCACAATAGCTATATCTATTAGATATGTTATTACTTCTGCTTTATGTTGAAGTCTGTTACCTTGGTTCAAATCTTCAAATGCAGGTGGTCTGTCATTTGCTATTGTTTCATCTATATGTAAAGGTAAATCCCAATATAGTTTATATTCCGGATTTTCTAATATGCTTGTGGGCGTGTGTGTATAGTATGGTGTGTTGTCTGGTGCATAAGGCGACGATTACGTGCTATTTCTTGCATAATTTTGACTACAGTCTAGTAGAGTATTTTGCATCCCCCTGTTGTTTGTATTTGTGGCACATTCGTTTCGCACATTGATATCTATAAGAATATATTTTTTTGTAATTTCTGGTTGCTACAATTTGATCTGGGATTGCTATTGTAAAGCTTTGCGCTTTAGGAAACAAGTGTCCGTTCTTTAACCAATTGTATGTGTATTTTTTGTTTATGCATTCACTATTGACTTTATTGTGTAGTTGTTTTTGAGCCCATGCATTTTCCGATTGACATAGACGGTTTATCCGAAAAGTTTCCAAATTGTAGTTCGAACAGCAATTTTTTTGTATGGTATGCATGCTTTTCATCAACAATTATTCGAAGTAATTTTCTTCTCAAGTGGTATATGGTTCATGATAATTGTACAAACACTCGAAGTAGTTTTGGTAATTCTTCTTTAGTATGCTGGAAAAAGTAGTCATCGAAGAAGCCCTATGAATTTCAAAATGATTTTAGATTGTTGTTTCTTTGTCTTCGTTTCCAATTTAAGAGTTTGCTGTAGTTGTATTAGACCAGCCGTCGGCAACCTATGACCCGCGGGGTCAATGTTAATCTATTATTTATATTTTCCCAAAGTGTTTGTTTCATGTTTATGTTTTATAATTCATTTTTATATATTATACATACTTTATTTGCGGAACTCAACTGAGTCATTTGAAATTATCAAATGGATCATTTGGTGACCCGCAGGTCATAGGTTGCCGACGCCTGTATTAGGTGAACACGATGGATAATCAAACTATGAGATACCTTTTGCGTGTTGGATAAACTCATGACTCGTGATACAAAAAGTTTCGACCGTGGTCGGTTTCACCATCTCGAAGAAGAGTGATCAGTGCGATTTCTAGAATATCTATCGTTATTGCGAACAGTATATATTTTTAAAAGAAAATTATTTTTTGATTTTAATGTTGAATAGCATCATCATTTTACCGAAAACTGCTGTTTTAATTTCAATTCGGAAACTTTTGGAACAGCCTGTAAGTATAGTAAAAGAAACGACAACGATCTGCAATTAAAAACAGCTTTGGCTTATTTCTTTTCAAAATTGGACTTACGCCACATTCGAGAAAAAAACGAACGACTTGATACATTGTTCAAGTGTAACAAAGAAAACGAGGACAATAAATGCGGTCGAGGTCGACGGCGACGATAACCTAAACAACGTGAATTTTTTCTGCTGGCCGAATGCAGAAAGGTGACGAGAATAACCACACTCGCCCCTGAGATTCAACAAGTTAGGTCAACCCTCAATATGGACGTGGATCATAGTTCTACGGCGTCGTTCGGACAACCGGTAGGATCGATATCGGCTGGGCGAGGTCGACCCCGTTGAATTATTACCGTGCAGATTATTACAGCTTGCAACGTCGCAACTCATCGATACCTTCCACCCGTTTTACCCACATTTTCATTCTTTCCTATTTCCAATCGTTTCGAAGAAAACAGGCGGCCAATTAACCCATTCCTATCGCGAGTTTTCGTTGTGAGCCCAAGCAAATTTTTTCGAAATCGCCCTCAGGGGTGCCAAAGTGGAACACTCACAAGATCTTAGTTAACACGGTCGACTACCAAAATTCTCATAATCGCCACGGTATAAATCATCATCTTTCGAAGCTATACTGATTCTGAACATTTGCATTGGTTAATATGCGTACCAATTCCTAAAGGTATTTCTTCTGCCATCTACTAGATATTGAGGAATTCGTATAGCTTGTGGGTTTTAACACCTGAGAATAAGAGCAATAACTTTAGAAAAATACCGTTTCGAAATGTCTGAATCACTATTTCTGCTATTTAACTGGACTTTTTTCGCAAATTGTCGATTCTGGGGACTCTGTGATTACGTTGGTTATGAGTGTAATATGATAAAGAAAGGAGTTTAACGCGTTTCGCACACAAAGTGCAGTTTTATCGAGGAAGGTGTGATTTCCCGTGAACAACATAAATCGAAAATTAAGAATTTTTGTATTATTCACTTCCTTCTTGTGCAACCTATCAAGGGAAAATATTAAACATCAAGCGTCACAAAGCGATGCCGATTTACATATTAATCTGTTACATTAAGTCATTAAGTGAACCTAGTTGGTAGATATAAAAAGTGATATCCACGCAGTTTGTATTCTTCGTTAGAATGGTGTGTCAGATTCGTTGCTAGACAGTTTTTGTGGGTTTCAAGTCTTTTGTGATATCAATTGCTGATATGTGCTATTTCTTCTCTAACAGGTAATATTCCGGTTTCTTTAAGGGGTTATGCCTACCTGCAACCACGAAAAAAGACATGTACTTTCGGAATTTATTTTTAAAAAACTTGAAGACTTTTTTAAATGTACGTCATTGTATTCGAAAATGTACATTTTAAAGTGCTTATAGTAATTTCGTCAATGCAAAATATGTATAAATAGGGTAAATATCAGCGATCTCCCGGCAGCGTTTTTATTTTAGGCGTTTTGCGGTGACCACTGCAACTTCGAGTTCGTTTATCTAAAATAAACAATCCGTGCAAATTTAGTTAGTTATTAAATTATCTAATGCCCGATCGTTCATTATCCTGAAAAATTAATTACGACAAAATGGTGGCTGTTCAAGTATCGATTTTCGCCTAAAAAATCGTTCATTTTTTATCTATAAAATAAAAACTACGCAATGAAATACAAAAAGCCACGATCAGGCATTAGATTTTTATACATTTGTATACATTTTGTATATAAAATGAGTCTACCAAAGCTGAATCAGTTCGGTGCAGCCGTTCTGGAGATATTTTGGTCACCGATTTTGAAAATGTGGTTTTGAGAAAAACACGTTTAAATTTTCAAGTCAGGTTTACAACCGAATCAATACAAATTTTGTATATATAGTTATACTTACAAGGAGTGTATTTTAGGTGTCCGCCTCCGATTGCTTTGGTTTTCGGATATGTTTTAGAGGACCGAAAAATAAGATATACGTATTTTTTTATAGCGGCCCGTTTTCATATTTAGGGGGTGAAACCACCCCTCAAAGTTTCGACCCGGAAGTACTATCTCGAAAACCAGAGGAGATACATGAAAACTTTCAATTGGTGGCTTTCATGGTTTTTTATGTACAATAAACTGGTGTTAACAAATTGTCAAAAATACAATTTGTTTATAACAAAAAAATTTGTTATAACTTTATTTTACAACTTATTGAAATTTGCGTAATGACATAAAATAACGAGCACTTAATTCCAAATCCATTGGTATATTTATTTGTCGAAACTTTGAGGGGTGGTTTCACCCCCTAAATATGAAAACGGGCCGCTATAAAAAAATACATGTCTCTTATTTTTCGGTCCTCTAAAACGTATCCGAAAACCAAAGCAATCGGAGGCGGACACCTAAAATACACTCCTTGTTAGTATTACGGCTTCATATAACACTCGACGCTGTCTTCTTGTGGGCCGACCGCGAAAGGAGGTGGTACCCCCAGTACCACCCCCTCGGCCCGCTTGTCACGCGGGTGACGCGACGGTCATTGCGGCTGTGACCCTATGAATCGCGCCACCCGCGGGGCAACCCCTTGTCTTACAGCGGTGCAACCTGCACCGCTGTATGTAGAAGAGGAATGAGGCGGTTTAGGGTGCCCGAGGGCCCCCCGTTTCGATCCCACCTCCGAGAAGGGGGACAGCCGCGAGGGCAGCAACTTGCCGCCTTCGCGCCCGCCTCACTTTTAAGAAATCTTTACAGCAATTGCTTCAAGCAGAACCTGCTCTTCAAAAAGCTCATCCGTGAGAAATTATTACATGAGCCTATCGAATATTGCCGCGATAGACAAAATAATTGTTCTACTGGTGTGGAAGATGGAAGAGGGGTGTTACTCTTCAGGCAAAAGGCCAATAAACCAAACTCAGACCTAGTCACCTGATATAATTTGGAAGAACAATTTCACAATTATTTCAAATGATTAGAAAATAAAATAACAAGATATTTGAAATAATATTTCGAATAATGTTATTTCAGTCGTGATCACAGGCATGGCAATAATTATGAAATAAAGTAACATGTTATTTGAAATAATATTTCAAATGAAATAGTTTCAGAAGTGCCCAGGTTTGGAATATATACCGAAATTCCCCGTGTGTTTTTACGTGGAATGGCTCGTACTTGTGTATTTCAATACTCGTGTACCCCTGTAATTCAGTACATACCCGTGTACCCATGGATTAGACTACCCGTGTACCCGTGTACTAAAAACTACACGGACTGAAACACGGGTATATTAATTACACGTGTACACATCTTTATAGCCTTACATTGCTTTCTTTTCAAACAGTATTAAGGTATATTGCAACAAATTAAATGAAAAATCTTGAATTTAGCCCAAAGTAGTTGTTACATTGGATTTGCCGTTTTGAATTATGTAATTTTCACCTCAGAATCGTAATCAGCAACCCCAAAAACCTATAGATGGCCTATGATTTTAATGTTTCATTCGGCAGAAAAATGTTTCCCTAAAGAGGGGGTGAACCTTAGGGGTGGTTGGTGTGTGAGAACCACCACAGTCGTTTTTCTAGGATATCGGAGAATATTAATACCAAATTTAATGCGGATAGGTGGAGCGGTATAGAAGCCTTTACGTAACAGACATATACATACATATTTTAACTTAATCTTTTATATACATATATAAATTAAATCGTTTCGAAAGAATTACAGAAGCGATCAAAAAACCGTATCGTCTGAACTGGCTGTTACAGTTTTTAACCGATTCACCTGACGTTTTTGCTGAATACTCTTTGATACATTCTGCTGTGAACTATGTAGGATTTTGCAAAATATTGAAAACTCTTTTTGCAATTAACATTGTTATACGTAAATTTTAGGGAAATATGCTAAGTTTTGTAAGAATTACTTACCTGTAATAAATACTCAAAGTTGAATGATTTTAGGGCCTCAAGGGTGGCCTAACCCCTTAACTATTTCAATTCTTGCTACTCGAAAAGAAACGGTCAACGCACAGTTCACACATACCGAGAATCAGATTTGTAGAACCGCCAGACAGGTGACCAGGATCAAAAACTCCGAAAAACCTCTTCTAGTATCGGATACATTACCGGTTCTAAGATTAGCATTTAAAGGCAGAGCCGGTTCTCACAAACGAACCAACAGTAAGTTCTTAGAGCGGTACTCTTCTGGAAGCGGTTCGGTTCTTTTATCATCCCTGGTTGAAAACTTACTTGTTTACATCATTATTGTTATTATACCATTCACACAAAATACTGATGTTCTTGTATTATATAGATTATTAAAATTTTATGTACCATTTTCTATAAATCTATTATCTCTAAGCTTCATAAAATTCTTATTAAAAAAATAAAAAAATAAAAATGATAACAGTTTTGCATTCATTTAATTGCATAGTTTATATGTAAAATATTCTTTCAAAAAATGTTTATTTTCTTGTTTTACCATTTTCGTTTACCGCTACATTCGCTAAACGAATATGTCATTCATTTTCAAAGTAATGTCGTATGCTCATATAGTTATTAATATTACAGTTGACTGGGATCATGATAATATCAGTTGGAACAACAATTTACGCAGTTTATGAAGACTTCTCTCATTTTCTCGATCCAAAATACTTTTCTCCAGCAACTCTTCTAATCGTAGTAGGAATCCTAGTATTTGTGATAGCTTTTCTAGGATGTTGCGGAGCTCTTAAAGAAAGTACCTGTATGGTTCTTGTGGTAGGTATCCTGCAATTAATTTTAATATCTGATGTATAACTATTGCAAAATATTTTATGTAGAAATTGATTTCAAACGCATATTATTTCTCTACTTCTTATTTAAGTAAATGCATTGTTCCTTTTAATTTGCTATTAAATTGTGTTTTGTGGTGGTAAAATACAACATACCTTGCATGGCTTATTACATAAAAAATCTGTAAAAATAAATACATTTCCAGTTTGCAGTATCGCTTTCTGTAATTCTCATATTGGAGTTAGCTGCTGCAATTGCAGCTTATGCCCTTCAGGATGACATAAAAGGTCTCCTAGCTGAAAATATTAATGCAACCATGCATCAATATGGAACTAATGCAGAAGCCACAGATGCCATTGATTTTCTACAGTCCAGGGTAACATTTAAGATCTAATCAAAACTACTAATAAGAATTTTTTATTTTAGCATACTATTTTATAATATCGACATTATTCATAAAAATTATTGTATTAGTATACATTTTATGTAATTCAATCTCTCATATAATTGTAGCTTTACTGCTGTGGATACAATGGATATACAGACTGGGATGAAATTATGAAGGAGAAAAACATTGACCTACCAAAATCTTGTCGACCTTGGGCGGACGTTAATGAAAACGTTACATGCATTTCTAATAGTTATGATATTACATGTACTCCTCATCAGACTGGCTGTATCAGGCATCTTTCAGTTATCATTCATAGAAGTGCACTTTACATTGCTACTGGAGCTGTGGCCATTGCTCTCATTCAGGTATGATTTCTGTTTTATTCCCTCTTACTGTAACAACACAAGATTTAAGAAAAAAACTCAACGTTTCCATTTTTTGTTCAATAATTTAACATTTAATACACCTATTCTTCAAATTAACAAAATAATTAGTTCCCCTTTTTACCCTTACTTCGTATCTGCTGCTTATTATACTGTTACTTCTTCAAAATATTTTACAAAATTTAATAAATTTCTACTACTTCAAAATTGAAAAATTAATTCTGACCATTCTTACTTTCAGTTGACTGGAATAATGTTTGCCTGCATGTTAGGCAAATCAATTAGAAAACAGAAAACAGAAAGAGAACGACGTAGATGGGAACTAAGAGAAAGTTTAGTTAATGGATATCAACCATTAGGAAAAGCAGACCCTTTTACCACTTTCCCTGTTGTTTATATGTCTTCTGATCCTTTAAAAAATACCGTATAATATTGTCCTTCATATTGTAAATTTTTTACTATTCTGTTATTTAATTATTCCTCATAATCCTACTTTATTGTGTATTTAAATTTCATAAGTATAAACATTATTCTATATATCTTTCTGGACTTCTAAAATACAGTACAGTAAATTCTCTATAAATGTTCGGAAAGATCCCTACGTTAAATGCTTCCGCTTTATCCCTACTACTGAACGGATACCTTCTTGGAAGCAGCCAAGATAGTTTATGTAACACGCTACCGGCTTTTCTTTCACGAACCGATGACGGAAAGTTTAGGAGTCGAAAAAGGATAAATAGCCTTCGTATCGGTAACATAATAATGCCGCAATACAAATTTTTTATTTTTGGTTCTTTCTTAATGATAATTTTATTAAAATATTGATGAGATTTTTCTAGTTAAAATAAGACCAAACGTGACACAATTTGAATTATATTTACTTATTTAATATGTAAGTATAAAAGTATCAGTTTCAGTTCGTTACCGCTTCTCATAAGTTATAATATTAACACGGATTGTTAGACACATTTAAAATAATAACACTGTAGTATCTCTAGTGCGTTATAAATTAGAGTAATATGAAGGAGTACAATATTGTAAATTATTTATAATAGTAATTACTTGAGGTCATGTTCACACTAATATGATATTTACTTATTTTAAACATTACATTTGCATTACAATAATTACACATGTCACAGAAAAATTGTGTGTATTCTTCGTGGGTCCTTCAATTTTAGAAACGCGCTAAATAACAAGTAACTAACGTGCGTATTTTCAAAGAACGTTTTCGAGCGTTCGTTGGTTCCTCGACATGGGAGTTTGATCGATCATTTATAATTTATCAGAAGCAATAATGAAAGAAAATGAGACATGAAATACATAAATGTGATCTAAATTTCTTTGGTATTATTTTAATCAGAAAAATCTCACATACGTGGCAATGAAATTTTCATTAACAAAAAACCAAACATAAAAAAATTTCATCGTTGTATTAACGTTGTTTCACCGATACGCAGGTTTTTAATCTTTGTCGGCTGTCTCGACCATCGTTGCCGGCAAAATATAAAGACAAGCTACCGAGTCTTGGTCCCAAATTTATGAAGTGCAGAACTCGTGTCTCTATACGATAACTACTCCAAAGCGGCCACGAGTTTCGAGCATTTGCGAAGAATGTACTCTACCTATTTTAACCGTTTGAGTGCCAGGGGTCATTGCAGAAACTTTGTTGAAAAGTGCCAAGCGGCGCGATCGCGCTTGTTTCGTTTCGTATAAACTAGTGCTAAGATGTTGTTTTTTTATAATATACCTGCCGAAATCGAAAACAAAAAAATTTAGTGCAGTGGCATTTGTCAACATGGAATCTGACCAACGCGATCACGCTGCGTGGCACTCAAATGTTTTAAGGAAAAATACCTCTTTTATATTTAACTTTTATTTTATCATGTGAAATTAACTTTGACCATATTCTGTTTGTAATTCACGTTCTGTTTATTTTAACTTTTACAAATTTCTTAAAGACCTTTCTACCTCCAAGATTCAAACTTTCAAATTTCAATTTCAGATATGTTATAATTGTATAAATTTATGTTTGTAGATAATGTGCATGAGATTAAATATATTTCTATAATATACAATAGTAAATGTAATTAAATGTCTTTTAATATTCTATCATTGTACATTTCTTTGGAAAAAATTATAATTACATTTTACTTTCCAATTTCATCGAAAGATCGAAACTCTTTGTAAAAGTTTCTTGACTTCTTCGTGATTCGACGAATTATTTAAATAAGGAGGCGTTAGTTCACGATAGGCTAAACAAATTCGCCGAGATTTTACATCTTCCCTCAAGACACAATGTTCCCATTTATACCTATAAAAAGAACTGGAGTTTTAGTATTTATTTAACCAATGTACCAATTACTTACAGATAACAATCAAACAATGAGTTCTCGTCAATTTTTCACTTCATGAATTTTGTAAAATACTTCTTTTAAATTTTCTGCACAGAATTTAAATTAAATACTTATCTGGATATTTATCACTTATACAAGATATTTATTTTAGGTAGTAAGAATAAGTACATAAAACTACCCACATTAAGTTATCACTAGGCAAAGAATTTTATATTATATGCAAATATGTAAAGCACAGGAAAACGTAAACTTAACTGATAATTGTATTGCATATTTAATATAATAAAACGCATAATAGAATAAATAAATTACTATTTAAATATCGTTTCCGTATATTATTCTAAAAGAATAAAAAATTGCATAAATATTTAGTTTAGGTATTTACCTTGAAGCACCACAAAGAACCAAAAGAGATCCCTCTGGCATTGGTAACCTTACAGATATATTTGGCACATCTCCATTTTCACTGTTTTCAATAAATCTCAAGTCATTGTATGCTGTTGAATATTCAGCAACGTATTTTAAATTATATTTTGTATCTGGACCAAGGTAAGGAGTCATTGTTAAAACTGAATCACCCATAACATTGACAGTAACTATTCTTTCACCCCAGATCCAACAATCATCAATATGTGGATCTATTGAGGCTCCTCGTAATGGATCGTACTCTAGAGTACATTGCTCTACTGTTTGAAAATCCTGAAGTATAGCAATTTCTGAGAACTTCTGTTGTACAAAGTGAGTAGATTGTGGAAAACCATTAAAGGAACCCAATCGTAGCTTTTTCCTCTTGAAATTACATTTTGGACCGAAGTTCTAAACTCAGTAAATTAAACAATTGTTTTATCTTCTCTTCTTTAATGCTAATTTCATTAATTTTGTTATGATTTTCAAATTTCATAAATTAATTTAATAATAAATACATGTAAATTACTGTAATAGAAATACCTGTTTCCTACGTCCACTTTGTGAAGCTTCCCAAGGTATATCATCCAGTGCTTTCATCAGTACAGCAATATCATCAGAATTTAAGAAATTCAACTATTTATAAAATTCAAAAAATGGATGTAATAACGTATTAAATATGCCGAAAATAATTCTACACTAATCTCCATATCCTTCCAAATAATGGAATTATTAATGTGCATATTTACTTGAAGATAATTATGAGGATAATTAATAAACACAATAGGAAAAATGAGTAGAAATTGGAATATTACTATTATTGGCATCGGCACTAATACAAAAAAAAGAAAAGAAAGCACTTAAATAATTCTTTGAAAGAAAATTTTATTTTAAGCAGTACCTGAGATTAAAATTTTTATTCAAAAATTTAAATTTTCTTTTTATAATAATCATCTGTTTCTCTATGATATTACCAAGAAATACCATCATACATTATAATTAATAGTATTTTCAGACAATTTTTTGAATTTATAAAAGTGATTAATTACCTTTATATAAACACCAGAAAATTGTATAGAATTTCCCTGGTGATATGGATGCTTTTTATATACATCAATATCCCACCCAGGCCATGCTTTATCACAATGTGGACAGTAGACATAACTTGAATATTTCTAGAATATGATAGAATGTACATTATTAATGATGTCTAGACTACGGATTTTATGCATTTATAGATTCTAGAGCTCTGTGAAATACAATAAAAGACAAAACTTTCATCAAATGCAACAACTTCTATATTTTAATCATCACTAAATAACATACTTAAGCGAAGATACAAATTCCTACTTTTGTTCTTGTCTTCAAGAATTACTTTATAGAATTTTATTTTGCATAAAACTCCGCAGTCTAATGATGTGTATCAACAGCAGCTTTAAAATAATTTCATTCAGTTTTATTAATAAATAAAGAATACATGAAAATATTGAATGTAGTATTGATATTTTAAATTCTTTGGATGATTATGTAAAAAATGCTTGTATTTGACTATATTATTAACTGAATATGTTCATATATGCCTTTTACTCAGGTGAATAAGATAATAATACTTTAGTATTTATATTTTACTGATGAATGTGACTTATTGTTTACTGTTGCCTTAATGTACAACAATGAAACATGAATGGCCTAAAAATAATTTCATATTCGATATATCGTTATATGAAAATTAGATTCAGCTGAACATTAAATGTAAAAATTCTTTGTTACGCAGTCAATAAGAAAATGAATATATTCTAAAGATTCGTTTTTACTCTTAGAAGATATTTTATGTATATATCTTTCTTATAAAATATTTACACACATGAATTATAAATGTTCTACGTCCAATAAAAATAAAGTTTTTAACTGGGAATAAACTTTCTACAATTCATTTAATACAAAAAGTACTGTAAATTCTTAGTTAATTATAACCTCTAACTGAAGTTTCAAATCGGGTTTTGCTATGTTATACTCCTTTTCACAAAGAAGACACGATCTTATTCCTTTGCAACCGCACGGTCGCACAGTATCCATCCTTTGAAATAATTAATCAATAATTCAATTATATTGTCAAAGAAAACTTCACAAAGCCACACAAGTTACCACACTTATCACGGTTATCACAATCATCACGGAATACACCTGAATCGCTGAATATACCTGTGACACTTCCGTGTTAACGAATCGAACAGTGTTCTTGGCGCCGCCACAGTTAATTTGCGAAAATGGGACACTTAAAATTCAATATGGCGTACTATGGCGGGTGTTTTAAATAAAAAATGAATACTTACAAAGTCAATCAATATTCATAGAGAAAATATGAAAAATGTCTTTGTTTTTTCATATTTTCTCAATGAAATCAGATAATATGAGATGTCATGAGAAAATTTTCACCAAAGATATAAGAAAATTTTTATGTATTGGAAAGATCAATGGGTTATGAAAAATCTTATTGTGTAATTAAGGAAATTTATAAAAGGTGAAAGAAAAGATTGTATACCATTTATGTGGGATACTAAATGAATGTGTCATATACAATAACAAAAATTTTCTCATTTCCCATAAGAAATATATTTAAAAAAAGGACTTTACTTATTTTTAATAATTTTTATTAGGTACCCGTATGTCTCCACTGTAAGCACACATCAAGTTAGTTTTCAACAGTTTATTAGTCCAACAGTTATGATTTATTGGAAAAGATTAACACTACAGTAATGTCTCGATGAATGCGACGTACTCTGTTTCCCTTCGGAGCATTCATGGCAAAGCGGGAAGGTTTTCAGCTTCCCTCATAAATTTATTTTTTACCCGAAGCTGAGCCTCTACTTAGCTTTCGCTTACTCTGATTTGATTGATTACCAGTGGCGGGAATAACGCCGTTGCTCGTGTCGTATTCATCGAGGAATCACTGTATATTACACACAACTTTAAAATCAACAATTTAACAAATTTTCAAACATCTTTAATGATGCATTTATATATCACTAAGAAGTGTGTCCGATTTTATATGGAATGACCCGTACTGCTCTGCAAGAATGCCAATCATTGGATTCAATACATATTATGTCAATTTTTTATCCAATATTAATAATCTAAGATTGATAAACTATAAACCATATTAACATAAAAGAGTTACTTGTAAATTTGTATTCAATAATCAATAACTTTTCACTTTCTTTACACTATACAAACAACTGTACATACATAGGATACACGAATGGCACTGTATTTTATTTTTTCTCAAGGTATAAATAACTTTTGTGTTAGGTATCAAGGTTAGAAAAATATAATGCGATACCCGTAGGTATCGATACTTCTCTTTCGATACCTTCATACAATTCCAGCAATGAGTAAAAGTATCGATACCTTGGCGGTATCGATTCAACCCTAGGTATACCAATAACTTTCTATGATACTATGCTACTTGGTAAGATGGGAACGTTGTGATTATAGCTATAAAGGTAGGAGCGGGATTGTTGCGAGTTACTCGTTTGCGCGTTTGTTTGTAAGGATTATAGAATAGTCCGGCGTGTTGTCTGGCACTTAATTTGTGACAATTTTATTATTAATCATTGATACGACAGTATATTTGTCGTAAATTGTGAACATGTCTGACGAGAAAAAGGTAACACTTTATAACCTCACAACCAATGTTGCGATGATGAGTGATAGTTTAAGATTATACTTCTTTACAGGAAACTAAAACAGAGTCAGAGCACATAAATTTAAAAGTATTGGGACAGGATAGTGCAGTGGTTCAATTTAAAATTAAGAAACACACACCACTCAGAAAATTAATGAATGCCTACTGTGATCGGGTGGTAAGTATCATTGTCTGATGTATTTTTATTGTTATATTCTTGGCAACTTGAGATTGTATAATTCTGCACTTAGTAAAAGTAACAACATAACAATTCTTTCTTTGTATGTTTTTTTAAATTTTTATTTTTGTAATGAAGATCTTGCATTTGAATAGGGTTTGGCAATTGCAGCAGTAAGATTTAGATTTGATGGACAACCTATAAATGAATTAGATACCCCAACAACTCTTGAAATGGAAGAAGGAGACACAATAGAAGTTTATCAGCAACAAACAGGAGGATTGTGTTGAGATTTAACATTATCTATCATTAGTTTAAGTAAAAAAATTTCTGTTCCAATACTTACTTCAAAAAAAAAAAAAGAACATGAATTTCTATCTTTTTTGACACAACAAAATACTTTGTTCCATGATATAATGAAGAGAAGTTATTTACACTTTTTATATATATGTCAAACTAAGTTTGCATGCATTTCAATCGATTTCTTTGTTTCATTTGAACAGTAATTTTCATGCACATTTTATACTGTTTTATATTATAGAATTTCTTTACAATTTTTATATTTTTCGCATTATGTCATCACATAGAGTTGATTGAATTTGATTATTTTTGCTTTTGTCCACTTACACATATTGATAAATTCTATTACTATTATAATTTTTTTTTTATTTTGGTAGTTTGGCTGGAAACAAAACTGCAGGGTTACTGTTACATTACTCTTAGCGATACACATTGTAAATTAAGACACATCACTTGTCAATTTTGCATTTTGCCCTACATAGACGAAAAAACATTCACATCATACACGTACATATAGCTTGTGAAATATGAAATTCTGTATAAATGATTTTCACAAAAGGCTACAGTGTAAAGTCTCAGGTTGACTTAATAGACTTCATCCGTTTAGTACTTTCATTTCTTATAATAATGTACAGATAGAAAAGTGACAAATAGCATTGTTAACAAGTTTTGTTGATATTTAATAATGTAGCTACATCTAAAACATTCGTGAAAATTTTACTTCCATTTTATAATTCAACCTTAGTATTAACATTACACTTACTTTTACCTTTCATGAAATTAACGTTACTTTGTATATGAACAAAAATAAATTGTGTCTTATCTTTTCTACAAGAAACTCTTGATTGTTATTACTTTAGATTCTCATGAATTCCAGCATAACAGTATAAATTAAATATCTAGTAACATGATATACTAAATACATGTATTAACATACGAGATATTCATTACTAAATATTTTTATTTAATGCGAAGTAAATGAATTTGCAGTTTGTCGATATAAAAATTACTTGTACATTTATGGTTTGTCGCATATATGAGTAAAAGTATATCGCAAGGCAACTACAATTTTATATGAACAAACAATATAAAATTTCAGTTTCATTATTATAGTTGAACGTCGGTGGTAATAGTTGTCCATCCCACTCCGACTATCAAGTAGACTTTTTGAAATAGTCACTAGCCAAAACGAGAGAACTTTCTGAGTTCATTATACTCTATGATCAGTTTACAGCATAGACTAGGATGACCATTATTTCTGCGGTGCAATCCCGGGACATTGAGCCTGTTAAGAAGGGGGAGCGAAAATTTTACAAAAAAAAAATTACACTTAATGAAACAAATACAACTACAATTAAAAAATGCGTATCTATGCGGAACGTAAAACTGGAATCCGGGACTGTCCCGAAAAATCCAGAACGAATGGTCATCCTAGTATACACATACAGGGTGAATCGCTCGTTGCTAGGGTCAAGAGATAAGCCGCCTGCTTTGTCATTTAAAGAGTCGCTAGCTACTCCTGCTGAGCAATCTATTTAATTGGCTCTATTAGCGAATTCGGCAAATATATACGCACAGACTCCGTGCAGCTCTGTACTTCAGGAGCAAAAGTTATTCAGCTCTGATACTCTGTTATATGTCTATACCCTGTATATGATGGTATATTAGAGGGCATCACCATCGGCTCTATCACGTCCAGAGATTTGTTCAATTTCCAAAGGAAGGATGGGTCATATCCTGTATTTATTTGGGTTACTTAAAGGGAAGTGTACACTTACATAGGACTTTGTAAATACGAGATAATAACTTTTTATTCTAAGTAATAAACATTCGAAAAGTATATTTAACCTATGAATTCTATACTGTGTATATAACATGCTTTTATAAGCATTATAATGTAAATAGACAGTGTTGGTTTAAAAAGGTAGTGAAGCGTGAATAGGTATAATAAAATACCATAATTGTAATAAAACTATAACAAACTGTTACAATTATGACTGAGGAGTGTAACTCTGTTGTGATAGTTAAAGCAAAGTCACTTCGTAAAGTTTTTAAAGCACCAGTTAAAGTAAATAAGATTCCACAGGAAATCTTGAATCATCCATTATTAAACGCAGCTATTGCTGCATTACCTAGTAACTATAATTTTGAAATCCACAAATCAGTATGGAGAATCAAAGAAGCAAAAGCCAGAAGAGTTGCATTACAAATGCCGGAAGGATTGTTAATGTATGCGACAACAATAGCTGATATTATAGAGGAGTTTACAAGTGCTGAAACTGTCATTATGGGCGATGTGACTTATGGTAAAGAATTTCTTATGTTATATGATATGAATATAGTGGTAAATTAGTGATTAGACAAAATATTGCACAGATATATAAATTTTTGTTGATAATAAGAGCATTTTTCACATCTTAAATCTATTGTAAATATTATCTCAATGTTTCACCAGCATTATAGCTAACTCGTTAGGAGTTACATGACACACCGATGCATGTTGCTTGGTACTTCACTATTAAAATATATCCCACTCATATTTCAATTCATAGTCAATAACCAAAAACTTTAACTGGTAAGCCTAACGATTAAGAAATTAAGAATGACTGACCACACCACACAGACCAGTACCAGTGTAGAAACTACCATACCAATAATAATAGAATTGGGCATAATTTTATTCATATAATACATATTGAGAAGCATCAGTATCTAAAAGCGTTATTCTGACCTTTAAACAGTTAATGAGACTAAATAATTGTTTGTTAAGTGACTATTCATGCAAGAAGAAGTTATTACTTCATTATAGAAATTAGAATTTCCACGTTTAAACAATTAAAAATGACTAAGTACTTTTTCATCTTTTATTCGTTATTCAAAACTCTTTATCTACGTAATGAATTTGTCCATCCCTGAATAATAGTATAATGCCATTAAAGACCTCAAATTCAATATTCACAAAAGTTTGAAATGGGAAAATCTGTGAGCCCATTCATAGGACTATAGAGAATGTTTAAAATTAAACTCGATTTTCATTATATTCTCTATGATCAGTGCTTTTAACACTATGCCATCCGGTGGCACCATATTGTTGTCACGAACAAAACCATCGGGTAAATGCCGCTTGCACTAAGTGTTAAGAATGCTACGTAGGCTTGTGTCTTATCCTAATCGTGTATAACGTCTATATAAATCTTACAAGGAATCTTCGTTAACTCAAAAAGTTCAATCTTTTTTTTTAAACTTTGTAGGTTTGTAAGGGACCTCAGTAGAAGTATTAGGTAATTTTCTGGTTACTTTTGGATTCTTTAGGGTAAAAATACCCTTAAAGATTAATATGGTTTTCCTATTTTCCTGCCTTGAAAATAATAGTAGATACAAAGAAATTGTTAGAGGAAATTTAATGGCTTTTAATGCTTCATACACTGTACAATAAAATTATTAAAAATTTCTTCATTTATGTATTTAAACAAGAAATTATTAACAATTTCATTCCACAAACCTGTCAAGTTTCACGAACATCAGAATTTTTGGGTTATCGAAATTCTCTTGTTAGTTCATCAAAGGGTGTTCATCCTCAGGATATTAGTTTTATAATTTTGCTATATCTTGTCCAGCAAGCATGTATAATAACAATGCACTATAATTAAAATGTAATTGTTGATATGTATATAATAAATTGCTATCTTATAGGGGCATGTTGTATAGATGATTACACTGCAAAAGCACTAGATGCAGATTTTTTAATTCACTATGGACATTCTTGTTTGATACCCATTGATCAAACAGTTGGAATTAAAGTACTTTATGTATTTGTAAATATCAAAATTGATACTTCGCATTGTATTGAATGTTTGCAAACTACACTACCAATCACAACAAAAATAGCCCTTGTAAGCACTATTCAGTTTGCTGGAACACTACAAGCAATTGCATTAGAAATGAAGAAAAACGGCTATGAAGTATCTACACCACAAAGTAAACCGTTAAGTCCTGGGGAGGTATTTATGATTTCCTGTGTCACTAAAATGAAGTAAATTGTATACAGTGTTGCAAAACTTATTGTAAATTTGTACATTGAAGATTATTCATACTTTTATGTAGATTTTAGGTTGCACAGCACCACAAATTCGATGCGCTGATGTGGTTATTTATGTTGGGGATGGTCGGTTTCACTTAGAAGCAGTAATGATTGCTAATCCAAAACTAAGGGCGTTTCGATATGATCCATATGAGAAAAAACTAACTGAAGAATTCTATAATCATGAAGGAATGCTGAATACTAGATTAATGGCTATAGACAATGCAAAAGAGTCTGGCACATTTGGACTGATACTTGGCACTTTGGGGAGACAAGGAAATTCTAATGTTTTGAAAAATTTAGAAAATAAAATTAATACATTGGGAAAGAAAAATGTCATTATATTAGTATCAGAAATATTTCCAGATAAAATTAAACTCTTTAACGGTATCGATGCCTTTATACAGGTAATACTATTTTGTATCCATAAACTTTCATTTTTTAACTAAAATTATGACAGTATTTAATATTAAAAATAATCCAATAGGTTGCATGTCCGCGATTAAGTATAGACTGGGGTACAGCTTTTGAAAAACCATTTCTTACACCTTATGAGGGAGCAGTGGCTTTAAACATGATAAAATTCAACATTGATAAACCGTACCCTATGGACTTTTATGCTTCTGCTAGCCTTGGACCATGGACTCCAAATCATAATGAATCTGAATTAGAAAAACAGTCTGGTACTTGTTGTGGCAAATGTAAGGATAAAACATAGACAATAAAGATCAACTTGTACTTAACTTCATATTGTTGAAAAATTTTTTATTAAAAAATTCGTAAGTTTTTTGTTTTAGGTTTTATGACTCTTAATTTTATTGAATATATAAAATTTGAAATATTTTTTTATTATAGTCTAAAAATTAGTCAACAAGGATTTCGAACATTTTTTAAATTATTGATTTTTTTTATGTGTGAATATTTTATGAAATTATTATTAACAAGAAAAAAGATTACTTAAAAATGAAATATATTAAATACATTCTGCTTTACACGTAATGGAATTTAAATGTGATCGGGGGTGAAGAATATGTGCCGAATACTTTGTAGGATATTCTACGCTGCCATGATCGGGGGTTGTGTGATTATAGAAAGATAGAAAGGACCGCGTGGGCGAATTACGTCATACGCCCACCTGTAGCCGCGCATACGTACCAAGCATCGTATGTACTGCATAATAGGTGTGCATTAAAACAAGGAAATCTTTAAGTGTAGTCTGAATCTTGCTGTATGAAAATTTACTAAAAATTGACAAATTTGTATTAAATGTAAGTAAATTCTTTTTATTAAATAGTAAAATTTTTTGTTTGTAAAATTAATGAAATGTTGAATAATACACGTGAATGTTTGAAAAAACGTTATTCAATAATTTTGTTAATGTTATATTTGAGTAAAATTACTTAAACCTATCGACTTCTTCAGTAGAACTATTTACCTGTAAATTCATTTTATTTAGATGAATTGAAATTTGAGATTAATGAAGTACCATGAAAAGATATTAAGAAAAGGTCACAGGGTAGATTGCATAGTTCCCGGGGGTGGAAGGCTGTTTCGGCCGCACCCCGGCAACGCGACGTCAGTCGTCGTTCCAACGTGGCTCAACAAGTACACGCGGCATCGTGCAGTTAGTTCAAATATTCAAAAATGTATTGCAACATTTAAGTTATCATTACTTTATTTTATTTAAGACTACATCGAAATCAGGCGCAACGAAATCTTGCGTTTTGAACTTATTAAGAAATTAACATATACAACTAGATCTGCAACTTATTTATTCATTGATTAGGTGCCAGTTAAAATTATACGAGTAAATTGTAAGTATGTACACAGATCCCACTAATACATTTAACTTTGAGTTATCTGCTTCTCATATGGAATTATTTAAAATTTTTGTGATTTTTTAATGAAATTATTAACTATAATTACAAAGAAAGAAGTAAATTAACAATGATAAAATTTTATATTATAACAAGAATTATAATATCATTAATTGTAAAAGGAATATTTTCGAATGAAATCCAAAGTAATGAACAGCGATAATTGGGAAGGAAACTGGCCTAAACAGCAATCACAAGCTAGAAAAACAGTACGTCGAAATAACAAAAAAACTGAGAAATCAGGCTTAAAATTGTCAAAGCCATCTAGAGGATCTACACCTAGAGAAAGGACTTTAAGAAGATTAGAAAGTAATGAAAGAGAAAGAATGAGAATGCACAGCTTAAATGATGCTTTTCAGGTAAAAATATATGTAATGTTTATTTTTTGGAATTATTTCCTTTGAAAGAGAGAGTTTAAATTATTATATTTTGTAGTCTTTACGTGAAGTAATTCCACATGTAAGCAAGAAAAGACAACTATCGAAAATTGAAACCTTAACTTTAGCAAAGAATTACATAGTTGCCCTCACAGATGCCATATGTGCAATGAGAACTGAAGAAAAAACAATGGATCAACAACATGAAGTTTTGGAATCTCAAGAATCATCAAATAATATGAATATTTGCCTCAATATGAATATACCAATTCCTTCAAAGTCCTGTAGTTAGGGAAGTTTTAATTTATATCTAGAAGATCTTAATAATATATTACAATTCTAAAAAAAAGAATGTGCAGGCCTCTGAAATGACGATAATCACTATTTAACATTTAAATGAGTGTTAGTATTATGATTATTTGAAAGGTATATAACTTAAATTTGTGATGAAATTCTAGTCTGAAGTACCTTATAAATATGCATAAAGTTAATACCAAAGTACTCAAAACTATTAACAAATCAATACTAAATGTCAACATTATTTATCCTAATTTTATTAAAATTGAATGATACTATAGTAACTATTGTGCCAAAAAATAACTCATATTTTCATAAAAAAAAGAAAGAAACAGTATTTTACTATTAAATGATGTCAGTATTATATTACTCATATATATGATATCTGAATTAATTTGTAAATATAAAGTACATGTTATATTCTTCCAAATAACAAAGTAAATATTATTGATACAGTACCTACAATCTATAATGAAATTTTATTGATGTAAAGATATGTTTTATCAGATAATGTTTGTTTATTCATACATACATGTAATAGAAAAATAGTACAGTATTTCTTACTTTTCATTTATAGATCTAGATAAATATCATTAAAGAAACTACTGTTTTGTTATTAAGGAAAGACTATGCGCACAGATAGAGAAGGTATGAAAGAAATGAATCCATTGTTCATTAAAATAAATAATATATTTATATATACAAACTATAATAAAATTATGTAAGGAAATGTTTTAATTGTTACTTTCTTTTGCAAATTAATTATTATATATTATAATTTCATGTGAAAGTTTAAAAATATATTTAATTAATTAATGCTAAAAGAAACAGGCTGACTTCTTAAATCCTGTAAATCAACCAACACTGCTGTTTGTGTTTCGGAAAATTTTGGAATGCAAATTACTCTTATTGTCTGTCCTTCATTTGCTGCGAATAAATAATCTACTTCACCATTTTCTTCACCACATTGTAAAAATTAAAAACACTTAATACGTTGGTACCCGTTGACGCGGATTTGCGTCACGAGTACGGGCTTAAGCCATAGAGAAAGAAAGTCGGGCGCCAACGTGTTAAGAATCTTCTTACCTGTTACTAATTTGGTGTCATACTTGTCCATATTACCAGCAAAGTATATGTCAGGATATTCCGTTATAATGAATGGATCAATCTTGGAATATGGATAAGCTGGTACAGTATCTGGTGCAGTCGGTGCATAATGCTTCCAATCTAATGTACATTCTAGCCATGTTAATGGAGAAGTATTAGCAAGCCCAGACACGTTCATGATGTCCAAAATGGGCTGACCACTGGATCCAGCTATAATACGAGAGTTGATGCGACCACACCATGGATTGGTGACTCCATAAAATCTCTTCAATCTAGACAATATAAATATTAAGAGTACATTTCTATGATATAAAACAAATATATTCTAATACCTGGAGCACTGAGGTAAAATGCAAGGATGAAGTGATTGTTGAGGCAATGCATGACAACTTGGGTCAAATTCACCAGGCATTAATATTATTGGGCAACATTGTGCTATAGAAGCAAGAAAATTGTCAAGTTTATATGTTACCGCTGCAGCCTCTTTAAATATAGCCTCATTGTGTGCTTTAGTTATAAAATATTCTTTATGATTGTATACTTCTATAGATCCTCTTACACTATTTCCTAGATGAATGATATTGTTGTATAGCTTGCTTTATACAAAAATGTTAATAAACATATGAAAAACTTTCCCAGGGTGATTTACACATGCCTTACTAAGAAAAGGTGTTGTTCCCGAGTTGTAAATTGTTAAACATACAAACAAAATGTGTGTGCAATGGGTCTGGCACGTGGGTTATACTATTCGAAGAGTCTATTCTTAGCTGATACACGAGCTCGATCGATGACCTAGTGAAATTATCGATTGAAATTAAATGAAATGAATGAAACCAATTTGTGAAACAGTTGAAGAACGTGCTTCTCAAATAGAATAACCGATCGCGTCAGACGAATTTTACATGTATTTCGTTCAAATTTTCAACAATTAAAAACTCCAAGAAATAAAGCCTCAAACTCAACTTTTGAATCCATCCTGTGAAAATGTCCCACATTTTTATTAACACCCTTATATTTATATGTTCTGAAATAAGT
The DNA here is from genome assembly GCF_001272555.1 of Dufourea novaeangliae. Classification (NCBI taxonomy): domain Eukaryota; kingdom Metazoa; phylum Arthropoda; class Insecta; order Hymenoptera; family Halictidae; genus Dufourea; species Dufourea novaeangliae. The sequence continues at coordinate 1,344,694 of NW_015374046.1, read as the reverse complement.
TGATAGATATTAATACCTGCTATAATAATGCATACAATAGATGCCACTTCTCTCTGAACCTCTGTACAGCCAATCATTCCACTTATCCATTCAGAGAAGAGATTTAAACTTAATGACTGTGTATTATTTGCTAAATCCAAACCTGATATTAATAAAATTTTTCCACACTGTTTTAATGGCTTATTGAGTGCAATCGGTTTTAGATTACATCCTGGAAAACACCAATCTACCACCTACAATTAATACACATTATATAATAGAAAGTATTTTAATCAGAACATAAATTATTATAATATTAATATATACTAATTTTTCATTCTAATTTTATTTATATTTATGTGATTATTCTTATATATAATGTGTAATATAATAAAATTGATAGTTACATAAAATTCACCACTATTCAGTTCATGTCCAAGTACAGCACAAACAATACCAGTAACGACATTTTGAATATTCATGTGACTGCCAACCAGTTTAATACGTAAAGTTTCGCCTTCCAAAAAAATGAGGTCCTTAAAGGCTGCATAATTCGTTCTTGGAGTTTGAGTCGTTATTTGAAGTTCTTCGCTGAGTTCACGTAGTATTGATGGTTTTAGTTCTTGATGTTTGTATAATGTGCCTATTATGATATAATCATTACCTTCGTTCTTTTCACATAGTTCTGATAACGTAACAACCTCATACTGGGCTGGAATAAAATATTATTCATTAAAAATCTAACCTAAAACGGTAATGGTGTAACCTATGTAAAAAAATATTACCCCATTTGACCTTTACTTTCTGCAAGAGGTGATATCTTAATGCTGTCAACCTTGCCACATATATACTAGAATACTGTTCCTCAAAATTTTTAGATGAAAGTTCAAATTTTTTAAAATCTTCAAATTCTAGTGATTCGCGATTATATGCTACAGGTGAATGAATTTCCATTACTATTTAAAAGTACTTGTTCATACAGTGGTTTCAATTAATTATATCATAAATAAATGTTTATCGGTTTTTACGATAGTATTTTATGATTTAAACTTAAATTATATAAGTAATTACAACACTTTAAAATATTATTAATAACAAAGAAATATTTACTGCACATTCAAGCATCTCTAATGACATTGCAAATGATAAACTTTATCTAAAAAATTCTGATAAATTGCACTATGCAATGATAAAAAGAGACAATTTGTAAAAATTTTTTAACTTCTTTATTGTCTAAATATATTTTTTAACTATTTACTATTTTACTTTCTTTCACATTTGAATATTTGTAGAAAAATACAATTATCATGAAAAAAATACAAAATGCTTTTGGGGTTATATGTAATTTTATAAATTATGTGTATTTTATGTAATATTATTATATTAACAATGAAACTGAAATATTGCTTTATGAGACCATACTGGTCTATATTACCATAAATAAGAGAATGTAACTTATAAATACATTTTTATTTTTAGCATTATTGTACTGAAATGTCATATGGATGTTATATAATTTTAAAATGTGTATGTGAAATATTAAACATAAGTGATGCATGTAAAATAATTTATTTTGTATTAACATTTGTTTCGACACTTATTTCTTGACTACATTATAAATAAAAAATGTTGCACAACCTTGAATATATAAATATTGCAAAAAAACAATTTAGAAATACAAAGACAATACATATATTAAGTTATATGTTACCCCACAATACTTTACAACACATGATATATTGCCAGTTAATTAAAAAATTATGCCGGATTTGGTGGTAAGCCCATTGACCAAGCATCTATCAATTTTTTATCATGGGGACCAGCACCTAAGCTAAGCATAAGTCCTAAAAGGTCTTCGCTATGACCTCGACCTCGCATGGCGTGGATGACTTTTGCAATACTGTAATCACAATAAGAATCATATTTTTAATTTTTTAAATGTGCGAAAGTAATGTTTTGATATGATTTTAACATTTAACAATAACTATACTTTGCCCATTCTTCCTGTAGTGCTGCAATATGTGCTTTCAGCGTTGAATTTCCAAGTTTCTCATTATCAAGTGATTTTTCAATCTTTGTTAATAACGTTGGAAGTTTCAATGGTAATATACCCATCCATCTAACGATGTGCGAATTTGTGTTTTCAACTTTATGTTCATCAGATATAATATCTAATCTACATACATTTACACATGGCACAGGAACAGCCACTGAAGTATCCACACCTGAAATTAATAGTCCAATCGATTAAATCACTTTTAACAATGAAAGTTTCATGTTAACATTTCAAGACAATATGTAAATACCAATGAAGTTACACTTATTAGGATCCATATATTCTGATGCTTGCACCTTAACTCTTTGACATGCACGTGGAATTAGAGAACAAAGTCCATACAAAGATTCCAACCTTTGAATACTTGGACCCCTTACCAAAATTTGAACACCCGTTAAACTAGAATATAAAAGTTGTCTAAATTGGTCCTTTCCTAATATAGTTCTTAATTCTCTGAGTATCACTGTTGTAGATTTTCCTGAGACTTCTGAAAACTCTGAATTTGTTTCTGATTCGTTCAAATTTAAATTTAAGTTTACAGGTAATTTAGCATTCACTAAAGTAAATCCTTCTTCAGTTTCTGAAAAGAGAATGTTTTTTTATAAAACAAATTCAGATATACATACTTTTTCAAATACAATATTTTTTATGATGCTAACCAATCTGATGCTCCAAATTGTAATTTAATTCATCATCTAACAAGCTCATGGGAAAAATTTCTATGAAATGTCTTGCTCCTGCACTAAGAATCCATACCAGCCACATGTGGATTCTGATTTAATTATAATTTGTTAATATCCTATTTATTAAGATTATTACATAATGTGTAGCATGTATAAAACAAACCTTATAAAAACATGATTCTCGTTTGTTATTTCACGAAAACTTCTTGGTTGTTTATTTAAACTATTATATGACCCTGATCCACTGTTAACAGTTGTGAGACGGACAACTCTCTGTGGGCATTTTGCTTCCTCTGCATTGTATTTTTTCTCTGCAAAGTCTTGTAATTCCCTAATTACTTCCTTCAAATTGTCAACCAAAAAAGGCCACATGTTTAGGAGAAACTGTTTGTCTCTCATAAAAACAATGAAACTGCACCATCTTCGGAAACCTCTTGCCTACAAGGAACATAGACAATTCTTTGTATTGATGAAATTCTTTTTTAGCTTATCTCTAAATCTTAAAACTTATAGTTATTGAGATGATTTGAATAATTTGTTGTAATAGCTACCAAACATGCTTTTTCGTTGCATAATTCACCTGGGCATCTTTTAATGTAAAGGTATGACTTAAAACATGCCCCTTGTATTCATCTCCAAAGTAGCAAACACCTTCCCTCCCAGGATGTACTTCGCAACTTAAACTCCTTAAATAGATAAAATTAAAATATAAGTTTGTACTTTCACATGTGTATTTATCTTGATAAGAATGCATAATAAATAATATTTCACCGATACTATACCTAAAACATGCATGCTTTAACAAACACCAGACATCTTGAGTTAATGATTGTTGGGAAGACAAAAATGATGTTCTAGTTTCATGTTCGTTACTCAAATACTTCATATTACCGATACTTTTACATCCTTCACATTCATATTGTCCATCTTCAACCATGCTTTGACTACGTCTTAATATTTCTTTAGATCCATAAAATTTAAATTTCTCTGTACTTTGATTGTCATAATTACGATACGTTTGCGTTGTGAATATCACTTTAGGCCCGTGTGATTCACAAAAAATACATAATGCAATCACAGCATTCATTTTCTTTGATTGAATGTTACAAATTTATTATGAATTATATATATCTTCATAATTTTATCATCACTATAACTTTAAATGAACATGTTTTGCATGTATAATCATTATGTTTCATAATATTTAAATAAAATATTAAAATCGTATTGCACACATCAAAGGATTTATATATTTATATAAATAGAACTGAAATGTTGACCATAACCTTAGCTTATAGTGTTGGCTATAAGATGTAACGAATCTAACAACACAATTGAAATTTATTATTAATCTATTTACAGTTTAAGTTACTACATAAAGCAATAAATGTAACTTCTTTTTTAGCTTTTCCACGTGATAAGACAAGAACGAAGCAAGCCACGAGCACGTGACATTGGCTGCGTTCAGCGGACTCAACCCAGGGCAGCCTGTTAACTCCTATCAGAATGTATAGTTGTGTATAGTCCAGTATAGTCAGTCATAAGTTACTGAGCACGTCACCAATGGCGCTAATGTCGAACTTTTCGAATGTTTCATGCATGTTTCCACTGATATATGTATATACAACCTGTGTGAAGTTAGCCGGACAACTATGACCTTTTAACTTTTCATTATACCACAACCAACTCTAGTACTAGCCGTGCTGAACAACGTGGCAACACCGCTTATGGCGGATTAGGGAGTCCTATTTTCAAGAATAGAGTTTTGTGCTCAGTGTTATAATTAACGTTATTTTTTACATAAAACCATACTAATACACAGTATTTTTTATATATATTTTTGAAAATATAAGAGTGAAGCATGATAAAACCATCTTGAAACCAAATTGAAGCATGTAAAAATTGATAAAGGCATGTATAAGTTAATAGAAACCCTTTTTCGTAAGGGTGGAGGTGTTGTGAATCTTGCCCTCATCTTGTAGCGGCGTTATTTTTTTTAGAAGGCGTATTTCAAGTAATCAATATTTGATTAGGAACGCATGTTTTAACAGTCGAATTTCGCTTTTACTCTTTCTCCAAAATATATTAAATCATGGCAAATATGTTAAACACTTGAAAATTAGAAAAATCAATAGCTGAGGGAAACGTATTAACAAATCAGAAATTATTTCATAATTTAATAATTATTTTATTGGCTCCTGGTATCTTAGGACATATTGTAATTAAGAAATGTAACAAAAACGATCGTTTTGTAAAAGGAGTCCATTCCAGTATTGACCCTCGATCAGAAAAACATGTTTTTTTACAATCAAAATTGTCTCTTTTAAAGAAGTCTTAAAAGATTTTTAGACAAACATGTTTTTTTACAATCAAAATCGTCTCCTTTAAAGATTTTTCAGTCAAAAAGTAATCCCTGGAAAAGCCCGTAACAAACGTAACACTATACGTTGAGAGTAGCAATACCTCATGTATGGAGAGATTACTCTTCTTAGGTTGGAAACATGTAAGTGTGAATGTGTGCGTGTGTGTGAGAGAGAGAAAGCAGTTTAGAACGATATAATAAACGGTAAAAATCAAAAGCGAACGTGTGGAGTTAATAATCCCTTTATTAAGCTGTAATCGGCAGTCATTTCCACAAAGATCCACGCCAATCCAATCCCATAATAACAGCATTATATAAACATATATTCAAACGCAATATACTCTTTCAGACTCTCTTCGAAACGGTGCGCTTCTCGAAGTTGTTAAGACATCAGTCCTTGGTCTACGAAACAGTAGTACGTGAGGTTCTACAATATAATTTACATTAATTGACATTGATATATTTTAAATATTGTAATTTTTTCAAATATACACAAACAATTTTATCGCAGCATTTATTAGTGATACAATGTATAATTAACGAATTATTATCGCCTAAGAATTAAAGTATATAAACGTTTAAATTCTGTCTGAAATAGGACTACGTTTTACATACATTACAATGCAATAAACAATATTTAGTATTTTTGATATATTCTATACAAAATGTATCCCTGCGGAAATATGTAAAGTTACAGAGGGTACGTTCAGAGATGGGCAAAATTTTTATCTAAATAAAAATTTCGTATAATGAATAAAAGATAAAAAATTTTATTCGGGACATTTTATTCATAGCGTCGAATAAAATGTTCATCTTTTATTTTTATCTTCATTCGAAGGCTTTGAATAAACCTTCAAATAACTTTGGCCAACCAGCCAGTTCAAAAAAACGTGCTGTCGAGCGTCGAACGTCGAAAGCCAGCGAGTGACCATCGGCATACAATGTAAGCAGACGTAAATAAGATAAGGAATCACACGAATAAAAATTTAAACTTTTAAAATTTTCAATATATATTAATGGAAGTGTCATGAATGAAGAGATTTTCCCGATGAAAATGTGTCCAAATTTGAGTGCAATTGAACATTATACTCGCGAGCAAACTCGGCTACCGCTAGGCCCTGCGAGGGGAAAAAGCGGCGTAGAAGAAAAGTTTTCTACCATTTGGTAAATTTATTCCAGGTAGTGAAATAAATGTTAAATTGAATGTTAATTTGGCATAGATTTCAGTAATTCCAAATACTAAATGGTAGGAGGCCCTTCGCCTACCTTACTTTTTCCCCCAGCGAAAGCTGAGTTTGCTCGTCGGTGTACGTGTAAAACGATTGCTCGGAAAAATGACAGAGTCGAAAATGAAAGAAAAGCCAGAGAGTATATTGGTCGCCAAGATGTTGCCGTTACAATGGTTAACTTCTATCTGTCCCTTAAACACCTTCCGCATCACACGTTTAGGACAATCCTCGGGCCATGCGAGGCATTGCGAGGGTGTATTGTAAGGGGTGTAAGTACCAGATGTCGTCACCTAAGTGTCCTTCGGCTCGAACCTCGGCCTTCCCCCGATAGGATCGTTTTCCGACGAATACGTCTTACATATGTTACAAAAATTTTTCAAAAAATGAAATAATTATAAAATGATAATTTATAACTGACTAATCACACGATAAAATTAAATGGTATCGAATGAAGCATACCATAGGACTAAGTGTATGCATTTTTATAGATCGATGCAACTAAAAAATGCAATCGCACCCTTTTTTTAAATGAAACCCTACACTTTTAGCTAGACTAGTCGATACAATTTCTCGGTCCTTGCAAAAAAGTATTAAGATACTTATTAGTCTTAAATCTGTTAGTTTGGAAGTTATGATATTTGTTGCTCCGTCCCATTGATTCATAACAAATAACTTTCGGCAATGTGCTTATTCGAGCTGTCGAACGGTGAGCGTCAACGATCTGAGGTCGACACTGGGCATTTAAAATGAAACAGAGTATCTGTCAACGGGTCCGATAGCTGAGTCTGAATCGAATCGAGACAGAACGTCGGCCGTATACATAGTATCGCTTTAAATGTCCAGTATTAAACGCGTTGTCGAAAGTTATTTAAAAGTTTATAACGATAAATGCACACGACATCTATTTAAAATAAAGTGTGCAAATAAAAGAAAAGGTAGACAAAAAGATAATGAAAAAGGAAAGATAATATAAATAGATATATGAATATTGTATTGAAACTGTTAATAAATATGTGGAAAATAATATTGTCTTTGTAGTGTAACGCGAGTGCTAATTGTAAGTGGCGCAGTGTTCGCGGCTGTTGTCTGTTGGTGAGGACTTCTGACGGTATTCATATACTTATGTATATTGCCATATCTTCTACAAATATTTATTAATCAATGTGAAACTTGGCGAAAAACTTTCTTGTATATTAAGGAACAACTTCCTCGCTTCAAGTTACATGTACCTCAAAATTGCCTTAATACTTTTTATCGGCGAATGTTGGAAAGCATAGGTTCAGCCCAGGATTACTTTGTAATTAAATATTATTATATTTGTTAATATAAAGGTTTTTTGCATACACTTTACGGCTTCGCTAGAGTTTTCTGAACTTATTGTTTCAAGTCTTATTACGATATAAAGTTATCACAATGTATGTTTCAGAAAATACTGACTTTAGACGAAGACAAACTTTTCGTTTATAATTTTCATCTGGAAAAATAATGATTGGATAACAAAACTGTAAATAGAATAAATGTGTGTCATGAAGAGCTTTACAATACTATATTTTTTAAAGTTCAGTTTAACAACATTTAATTTTCCAATCTTTTGTAACGTGTGAACAATACTTTTTCGCATTTTCGAGCGCTAGTCTTATTGCATCCAGCACGTCAATTTATTACTGCCCAGATTGTCATTTAAAATCGGATCTATGATAACTCCATGTTTCAGGGGGTATCATATAGTTATGACATAGTGAATTATTTTTCTGTTATAAGATTTTGGAAAATTTATACAATTTATAAAACTAAAAGAAACTGACAAGGCATATTAAAATTGATTTTCAGTGTGTATAATGTTTTACTTCTTTTTAATACTTATTGAAAAAATCTTCCTTCATTCAACTCTATGTTAATTTTATTCAAATAAATTCTCATATATTTTAAGGTATGCAATAGAAATCTAAACTATAACTAACTAAGTGCATAAGAAATTTTTTGTATTGCTTACCTGGTACATGCATCATATAATGAACCCAACCAGGACTTTGTTGAACACCCAAATTTCTCCATTCTGTTTCTGACATAAGATGAGTTTTTGGAACATGTCTCGCTAAATCAGCTGGCAGAATTACATGTCTAAAGAAACAAACAATAATTTTAAAGAAAGCTTTAATTCCAATATAAATGGACTGAGAATTCTATACATTTATAATGGAAACAGTTGAGTTCTTGACAATAAGTATTTTTAAAACAAACTTCATACATGTATTTAGTGTTGAAGAAGATAAATAATCCTATAATTAACAGGGTATGTGGAAAGAGAAACGGCGAAACAGCAAAACAGCCTCAGGACGTTATGCATCATCTTTACCACAATTCACCCAAGATGATTAAAGATAAGGAATTTTTAAATTAAATTCCTATATTCATTTACTATAAAAAATGTAAAACAGTGGTGTAATTGAAAGGATACACCACTGGAGACACGGTGCAATACCAAGTGTTCCAAAATTAGTCTTGTGAATATTTTTAATCTGTTTTCAAATAAATACAATCCATTGTCATATAATTAGAAATTAAACAAATATAGTTATTGAAAAAAAATGCTCTTGGCAAAAATGTAAATATTTTCGCATGTAATGTGCGCAGCATAGTTTTAATTAAGTGAATTTAATTTCGATAATTTGTGTACCGCGTTGCTGAATGTAGCCATATTAAAATTGTATAATATACTCATTTAATAAAAGAAATACAAATATTCAAAATATAAGTCATTGTTTCACGAAAAAAACGCCGAAAAAATTGGTTTTTGATTTTTAAAAGTACGGCGCACGCTACTGAAGTCTCCAAAAAATTGAGAAGAATACTTATGATAATATATCGCTACTATGATTATATAAAAATAGTCGCTCTAAGAGTTATATAAGAAAAAAAATTTGTTCGGTATTTTTTTGCATTTTTGATTTTTTACAACTAGGATTCTCAACCACAAAATTACGAAAAAATATTAATTACGTGCCCCAATGAGCACTATCTATCACATTTTTTGCAGAAATTTTGCATGTGATTAAATAGCAGAAATAGACGAAAAACCGAATTATCCGAATTTTTCCTGTTACTACCCTTCTGGTTGAGATAGAGGGTTGAAACTTGTTACAAGTTATTTTTTTTGATAAGTTATCGAATGGTATATCGTACATCCAAATCAGTCTAAGGGCACTTTTGACACCCTTATCCTGCTATACCCTTTCTATATTTTACATTGTAATTACTCATTTTAGAGTTATATTGATTAAGCATTTTTCTTTAGTTTAAAATTAAACTACTTTTATTTGAAATATTACTTACTGAAATATAAATAAAGCTTATTTCAGAATAGTATTTCTATATATTGTTGTTAACGGTACAGAAGTATGGGGATGGAAGGAGCAATGAAAGATGGAAAACATAAAGATTAAGTATTTGAAATGGACATTGGAATTGGTTAGATGGACACTAATGTACAAAGTAAGAGGAGAGACAAAGTTGGAAAAAGTTAAAATAGGGGCAACAAGGAGGGCAAGGAAACATGAGGAAGAAATGATGGCAGGAAAGGAATGCAAATTAGTAAAGGAAGCATGGCAGAAATAAGAAAAAGGAAGAGAAAAAAATTAAAATGAAAAAAGAATACAAAAATGACTGGAATGGCACCAAAGAAAAAAAAACTTTAGAGGAATAACATTTCAAATACCATTTTAAATAATTGATTCCACATAATTTATCATAAATAAAGTATTACTTTAAATGAAAAATGAAGTTTTAGTAAAAAAAATATATTTACTTAAAGAACTTGAAATATAAAATAAAATTTTGATGTTTATATTGTAAATACAAATGTATTTCAAATATTTTTTGGCAGTATAAATAGCTGTAGAAAAGAAGTAGTATCATAACACAAAAACTGTAGTAGAGGTTTACTTAAGTATAACTAGTTACACTTAACAAAATCCATCAATAAAAATATTCATTTTTCCTTCATCGATGCAAGAACAGTTCAAGACAACTAAACAGATTTTCTATTATTCTATTTCAGAACCAGTTATTTTGCATGTTTATATTTGATAACACTTTGAATTAGCTAATTGCTACTGCTTAATACCACAGAAATTATAATCTATAATATTACTGTTACTAAAAGCAATGTTGTCAAATGGGTTTCTTAGTAAAGAATAGGAAATGGACTTATAACATTTGAAACAAATGAAATATTTAAAAATTTTTAAATGAAACTATTAGTTTGTGTATTATTCAACAAATTACTAATTTTAAATACTACTTTAAAAGCTTATACATTTTATTTTCTATTGCTATTTTATTTTCATACTTTTACTCATGTTTGAAAATAAAATTCGTTATTTCCTACTTAGAAGATACGTACATATATCTGTATTAATTAACCCTGATTTTTATATGAATTGAGAAAATTTGGATACGAACCTATATTCATATTTGTCATCGCTGTATTTTTCAGAATATTGTATTTGATCGATTGGCATTTTGAATATCAGATTTTACAGGTTCGATAACGCTGCTAGGTTTTGTTTTTCACGGAAATATAACAGTTTTCATAGTAATATAGACGCACAGTAATGAAGTATACTTTTTCCTCGATTTTGAGGGATACACTTAGGCACAGACAAATTTATTACTGGATATTTCGGAAAGCAACAACAGGTAATAGCAGGTATTCGCGCCCTTTCAGAAACTGTTGCGCCCTCTTAATATTTTATTTAACTTACTTGGACTTACTACAAACGAAATGATCAACAGGTCAACAAGTTCTTGTAAAATTAAATTATAAACACTATAATGTCATTTTACAAGTAAATTAACGGGACTTTGATATTGATTAAGTTTCATAAAATGCAAGATTTATGTCCATTGTGTTTAAAGAAAGGTGTAAAGAGGAGAGTAAAATTATTGCAAATTAATTTACAAGAAGGTGTATGGATTTGTGAAGAAGAGAAGGTAAATTTGTACTATCTAGAATATTAGTTTCTTTAAATATTTTACCATATCAATGTGATTTCCTCATTTTCTATTATAATCAACATACGTACACATTTTTACAAAAATATTTTTGAAGGTTACATATGGCTCTATTTAGTATTTAGTGTATTTGTTTTGTATTTTAGTGTATCTGGCCCTTCGGTTACGAGGGCTTTGTATTTTGTCCACGAATAGTGGGTAAAATATGGTCTTGCTACTGGGATGACCATAAATCAACACCCAAATTAAAATTATGTAGTTCATCTGCGTTACCCATTATTAGTCCTAACTTAATGACTAATCATTCAAAAAGTATTAATACTGCAAACCCAATAAAGATAAATAATGATACTGATGTTTTACAAAATATGTGTCAAGAGTCACAAATATTGCCATCTGAAAACAAAGGGGAATATAATGTAAATACAGAAGCTATTAGTAACCCGGATAGAAGTAATGATAGTTTATTATTAATTGATGATTGTACAGAGGGTACAAAAATTAAAAATGAATTTATAAATTCAATAGCTAAAGAGTTTAAAAGGGAAGATGATTCTTGTACACAAAGAAATCATCAAAATACGAACAGCTTGAGAGGAATTCCTAAAATAACAAGTATAGAAAAAACAAATATTGATATTTCCAATGTAACAGAGAATGAAATTTCAGGTCACCAAGATTTAGATGAAAAACCTTTATGTATTAATAAATGTGCCGATATGAGAGTTAAGAACCTAGCTTCCAATTCTTTACCTATATCTGAGAAATTGGTGAATTCAGAATCACATGAAACTAATCCAGTTAATAACAAAGTGACAGAACCAAAATCTCATTTTAACATAACCAAAATGGAAATAGATGGTTTACCACCAATAACAATATCTTTTGAAGTTCCTGTATGCACAACGCTTCCAAAAACTATTAATACTAATGTAGGAGAATGTAGTAATGGTGGTACAGTGGGTAGTGATACAAAGTCAAATGCTTTAGTCATGAAAAATGTATCTGTAAGACGAACTGTAACCAGCGGTAGACACTACGAAAAATTCAGTTTTAGTGCCATTAAGAAAAAGTTGGAGCCAAATAAATCAGTTGACGCTGATAATAGAAATGACGAAAACATTAGTAATAATATAAAGAAAGACAATTCTGATAAAATCTTTCATAATAATAAAACAGTTACAAGTTGTAAAAACGAATGCGAACAATTTACTTCACCAACTAATGTTACTTGTGATTATACATCAGGTCAAGAAAATATATCACAGGATATTTCACTAATGAATACTAGTGTAAACATAGATACAGTTTTAGATGATTTTCTAAGCAATGATTATAGCGTCACAGAAGATATAAATGATGATTGGATAAATTCCTTATTAACTTAAGATCAAATTGATAATCTAAAACATTATATGGGTACTGAAAATATTTCATAAAAGTTAATTATTTTGTAAAATAAATGTGAATAATTTGCTTTAATATGATTGATTATTCATTCATAAAGAACACTTGTATATAAATTTATATTAATTATAGAAATAAGATAGCTCAGGTATAAATTATAGCCACTTGATTTAGGTATTTTGAAAATTCCATTGGAAGATTAATTTGTTTTTTACATGTTTTTAAAATAAAATAAATAGAGCATTATATTAGTTCCCTCAAGTTTGTTGACAGTCAGATAATTTTGAATTATTATACACCGAAATATAGTATTATGCATAATTTTCATGTTATGCACTTCCTTAAAAAGTAAATTAATACAAATATTATAAGGATTTATTAATGTATCTTGCCATGGAGTAAAACGTGTTTACAAATTATATACATTACGATATTATACAGCTTATAAATAAATTATCATGACAGTACAAATCATTTTACTATCACTATTAGTACTATAGTCATACGAAGTTACTTAGTCATTAGAACTCAGTAATACAGTTATTTAGTTATATAGTAATTAGAAGTAATCATTTTAAGGTATTACAGCTGTATACCACACATTCTTAAAACTATCAAAAACAATCGCTATTAAGTTTGTATTTTTTACAACTCTTTTAAAAGTACTAATGTCTTACAAGCAGTAGCCGTAAACTAATAAAGAACTGTAATTTAATTTTCAGAACTATCATGGCTTAACATAAATCCTCCCATGCAGAATATGCACAAGTAAAACAAGTTAAATTCGTTACAAAACAAAATTATTGTACTACAAAAGATGGTTGATGAAAAAAAGCTTTATAAGATTAATTGCTGTAATAATCACCTAGAATATTAAAAAAAAACAAAGAATGTTCAAAAAATGATCGAAAAAAATATACATATTTATATTTCACAATTACAGTGAATTGTAAAACAAAATGTTGTTTTATATATTAATAAAGAATCACATAAAAGCATTCCATATTCAGCTTTTTTCTTTAACAATTTCCTCCTTCACAATTTTTATTTCTCTACCTAGAAGATCATATTTGGAATGTTTCGGTTCCGGATCTTGGTCTGTATCGGAACTGCAATCGCTATCACTAGAATCATCGTAAGAGCCAAGTCCAGGTAAGATGCCAATGCATTTCATACCACCCATATTACTCACTACCGTTTCATTTTGCAAAGAAACATCCTGAAGCGTACTAGTCTCACACTCTAAATTTTCATTTACTTTCTGATCATTTTCTTGGCAGTCTTCGTTTTTGGGTGAATCTTTGCTTTCATCAGATGATGATAATTTCCTCTTAACACCTCGTGTAATCTCTACAGACACATTTAAATTAATTTTAATTTAATTTGACTGATATTAAAGAATACAAAATTCTAATATACCCCTTTCAAACACTATTCAATAATATGTATTTCACAGTATCACGTAAGATTTTATATAATAAAAATATTATCTTGTCTTACCCTGCTTTTGCTTTTCAGATCGTTTAACTACAACACCAGCTAATAATTTTAGTTGTGATGTGCGACTACTGAAAAGTATAACACGTTCTTTTAATATCATTAAGTAAAATGAATAAAATTAATTCATTACCTCCCAGAAGAAAGATTTTTATTTGCAGTTTGAGGATTTTTTAATTCTTGCTTTAATTTTTCATTTAATGACTTTTCTTGTAAGGAAGCAACAGCTGCTTTAAAGTCACGCATTTCTTTTTCTTCTTCAAGATTTTTTTTACGTTCTTCTTCTAATTTAGTTCTATCCACTAAATCCAAAAATTCCACCTCGTCATCATCTAAACCTTTTATCATATTTTCTGTAACAAAAAAATGAAAGGAAATTTTTGCAAAATATTGTCAATGTAAAAATTATATTTTATTTGTGTATTTCTATATTGCAATTTATTAACTTACTCAGCTTGTGTGCTTCTTCATATTCAGTATCTCGCTTAGTTTTTTGTTCCTGTAGTCGTTCATATAATGATCTTGAGTCGTATGGCTCTTCTGGAGCTTCTATAAACATTGAACAATTTATGTAATATATGAGTAATTAAATAAAGTATAGCTATTAGATAAATAATTATAATAACCTAATGGTTGGTCTGCAGTTCTTACACGTTCCCACTCTTGCTGTCTTAATCTTCGCTGTTCTGTAATCTCAGCTTCTGATATGAATCCAGAACTCATTTTGGACTAAAAGAAAAAATTAAATAATACATAGAATACATAATAACAGTCAACTACTAAAATCCATTTAGAAAATACTCATTACTGACAGTTTAAAAATGATGATTTTGATAAATATTAATAAATTTTTAATACCCTGCTATTATACATAGTAATGGTAATATAATAATATATATTTAAAATAAAAAAAAATTATTAAGTAATATGAACTAATTTCAGAACATATTTAATAATGTAATTTTATGCTTCTGGTGAATGACTTTGCAAAAACATAACTGTATAATTCGTTCAATGAAAATAACATACTATTATGCAATCTGTGGGAGCCATTATAAAGTTATATTAAACTGACTTAAAAATGTTTACACTCTAGAAGCCATATATGTATATTTATGATCATTATGAGACTTTGAAACTCGTGGCTGCTTCAAAACTTTATAGGATACCTCTGTTAATCCTATGAACAGCATCAATGCATTGTACCGAATTGAAACGAAAAACTGGAAAATTTTTTATAAAGCTTTCCATCACAACTTACTTTGGTAAAATTAAATTCATTTATAAGGACAATTTATTAGACTGGCTCTGACCAATAATAATGTTCTTTAATAAATTTTAAATATAATTTTTTATTGTGTTCACATAGAGACTGTTTTTTGCAAGTTATGTGACTCATTAGATTAAATTCATATCTTTTTTGCAGATTGTTTCAGGAACATGTAGTTCAGTAAAATACTTTGTAATAGTAAGTAAACAATCAGTCTTAAGTATTTGTTTAGTGTTACAATGCTATGATATCAAAAATTGATAACAAGGTTGCATTAGTAGTATCATATGTACAATATTCAATGTTTATTATGTATTAGTACAACTTAAGGAAAAAGAAATTTATAAAATGTGAAATATGCTTGTATCTTAACAGGCTCTGTCTGCTGGCTTACATGTGGTTCAAAATATATTTCCACATTTGCATTTACATGTGTATTAACCCATATATGTAAACAATTAACATATTATGATATATTGACCCTTGTAATTTGTTTAATAAAATGTAACAAAAAATTAATTCTTAACTGATACCCATTCAGCTGGTATTGCCTGCAAAACCCAAGTTAAATGCGGAAACGAATGGCTATGGTTTTTTAGACAATTTTTGTCATATGCTGCCAATTTACTTGAAACGTGTACACAAATGGTTATCAGAGTAGCTAAAAATTTAATTGCTCAACAAAAAGCTACGAATACAAAAAACAATTTGTACACAGGATATGCTTATCACTTCTATAATTTGAAAATTAAAAATATGTTCTTGCTCTGCACAAGAAACACGTTAATTATGCATTAATTGTAAGTAGTTGGCTGTTAACGTAAATAAATAAATAAATTCTAATGATTATTTACATTTTAGAAAAATACAGTGATTAATTTCAAACAATTTATATGAATTCTTAAAATTGAATTTATATTTGGATTACTGGGAAAATATAAAGACAAAAGTTAATATTTAAAGCTTGCATAATAATGAGTAGTACATATTGGATCAAAAATACTATGTATATATGTATGTACATTTACACACATATACAACATGGTATTTGAATAAAAACTTACCAATGTTATCTATAGGAAGAAATGGTATAACAGACGATATGAGTTCACAATTGCACAATGGTATGCTCAAACAGTTTTTTGATTTCGGAAATGTTAAACATTTATAACAAACTAGTCATTTCTGGTCAACATATATGTATACAGGTGTGTGTGTGTGTATATGCATATATATATATTTTTTTTTTCCAAACGTGTTTTAAAGTTTACACCTGGTACCTTAAGAGTATAAATATTAAAATTTTAATTATGTACATAGCATCAACATTACGCTATAATAGTAACGTTTGTCTCTTCGAACATTAAAATTTAATAAACAATTTTTCTCTAAATCTGTTAGAGGACAATAAATAGTTAAGATGTTCTATTTCATTTAAACTCTCTTCGATACAAAAACAAATTTAATGTTTTTTTCATTATCAGTAGACAAGTATTTCATATCTTCTAAATGGTTGCGACATCAATTTGTAGGTACAAATTTGAATAATTGCGATAATATGTAATTACAATAAAGCACTTGCTCTACGCTTTCGTACTTAGAACCACTTAAAATTAAATAACTTTTTACCACTTTTTACTATGAAGTTACATCAATCTACATCACGGAAACAACACTCGAGGCACCTTAAAAATTGTTAGTACAGTCATAGATGACATAAAAAAGTAGATTTGTCGTCCAGTGTATTTTTATGGACCGATATTCTGACGCCTTAGAATGCCCTAGATTCTAGGGCCCAGAATCTCATTACCATTTTATTGTCACGCCCGACGTTACCGATCAACTTGACCACAGAAGTCACTGAAACTTATGCCATACTTACATGAAAGAACCACATTCAGTTTAACATTTATTTCAATACTCGACAAGCAACCAATTTTGCGCATTTGAACGTTGGAGGGTAAAATCGATGTATTTTATTGCGAGTGAAATGAGTAATAAACACAACTGGTCAGCAGTCTGTCAACAGCCAGCGTGTATCGGCCATTGTTCAGTGGCGCCATCGTCGCCCATTGAACGATTGGCGAAACAATCTCCCTACTATAATAGCAACGTAGGGAAGCCGACTCTGCTCGACTGCGTGGAAACCGTCGCATAAGTCTGTCCTTTTCGCACTTGCGGTTGTCCTTTTTTACAGCGCATCCTCGTCTTGACGATGTTTCAAGGGTTCCTGTTTTCGGTCGGCAGGACACAGATTACGGTAAATGGGATACCACATGAACCGTATACCGAATTATTCATTGATCTAATACATAATTTACAGATTAAAAATTAATTTCTTCTCCTAAACTGGTTAGTATATTCATCAGTACCCCAAAATACATTTCAGGTTAATGGAACTGCGAGAATTGTAGAATATGTGAGATGGTCGGATAAATCTTTGAACCCTTTATACAGTATCATGTTTTAATTGTTATCATTAGTTGTTGATTATTTCGGAAGTAATAAACCATTCTTCACAATTATGGTTTTAATAACGATTTCTGTTATTTGGAGAACCGTTGCTTTAGCTGTGCATTTTACTTGATCCTATAAAAGAGCTTTATAACAAATTAATCTTTCTGGAGAATAGTTTACGAAAAAATAGTAGATACCTTAAAGTCGGAGCTGGAATATCTAATATTATGTTGCAATCAAATCAGTGTCATGTTGGAAACATGACGTAAAGTATCAAGAGGTACGGTTTTGACAACTGTCCCGTAAATTATAAAAAGTGATTTTATTACGTCGACTCGATGGGAACTTTTAACTTTCTCGTTTAAACTTGAAAACTGGTGTTATCCAATTCGGTCATTCTTTAAACTAAAAGTTGAGCCTATTCTTCTTTTATTTCAATGCTCCCTGGCACCATCCTTGCTTATCCCTCGCGTCTCGGCGGAGTGATACGCTACCTCCAAAAACAAATGAAGTCTACCACAGCTCAGGTGCCAGCATTCTATTAGGACAGATCATTCTTCCTTGCTCTTCAGTACAAAGCAATTGTTTAATATCATGTGCGTCGTGTGTTTAGAGTTTCGTGATGGCCCCTAATTTATCACCGGTTGATAGGGGCCGTATATCCGCGTTTTTTGTAAGTTTCACCCACTAAAAACCCACCGGTGACCCTCGGGCCTAGGGTTGGCAACGGGAACGCTCGGCATGACCGCGGTCAGCCCCGCCCATTGCCCTCCCCTATAGATGTTTAAGCCTTTAAGGGAAGGGCTCTTCTCTGTATATACAGATTATCTAGTGCTCCATGGATTATCCTCTCACTCTACTGCCAACCTCGTCCCGCTCACGCTCATCTCTGCCATAAGACCGCGCAGTCTATTATATAATATGTCTATGGGTTAGAACCTCCTACTGCTTGATAAATTTATTTCAAATACTGAAATAAATGTTAAACCGAATGTTAATTTGGCATAATTTTTAATAACTCTGAGACCAAGTGGTAGGAGGTCTTTCCCTTACATCACTTTTTCCCCTAGTGTAAGCAGAGTTTGCTCGCGAGGGTAGGAGTGCAATAAGGTCAGACTTTTTTACTAAAAATTTAACGCCCTTTGATATTGTGGCATAAAAAATATAACATTTCGTTTAAAAAAATGAAGTTGACATTTAAATCTCCGAAACGCCTCCACTTAAAAAAAAAATATATGCATTACATAAGCTATCCCTCCAAACCATATCATTTTTCTATGAAAAGTTTTTTCATACAGTGCATACTTTAGAAATTATGTAGGGTGAACGAATTGCGTGGATCATCCTGTACAGTGCAACGGATTGATCATTATAAGGTGCAACACGTAGCGTAATTCAAATGTCGGTTAGTTTTTTTCTCATAGACTGTAACACATTCAATTGTATGTAGCATTCTTACCGATGCACATAACGAAATTATTATTTTTACTGCATTTTTATTAAAAACATTTACATAAATTATGAAAATATAAAATTTTACAAAAACTTATTTTGCAATATGATTTAGTAATTTTAACTTGATACCTTCATATGCACCTCTTAACCAAATGCCCACTGCATGCGCTTCAGGATGGAGATATTTAAATTTCTGTAATATATTTTTAACAAATCATTTACATTGTTATGTGAATAAATTATTCTTTTTAATTAAAAGTTGTCATGTAAAATTAATACAAGTGACAAAAAAAAATAAAATACTATACTTTATTAGTTTTTGCATCAGAAGATCGCATATGTATAGCATTTAATGTAAAGTTTTCAGCAGCTGTCACAGCAATACCAAATGCAGCAATGGGATCTACATTTTCATTTAATGCATTCATCAAACTGAACTGCACTTTCATTAAAACAGCTACCAGAACTTGGTCATCTAGATAGGATATATGAAGTTCTTTTATTGCATCATTTGCTGTAATTAATGCATTTAACCACATGTCTACTGTAATTTGTTTATTATTCTCATATTTTGAGAAAACCTACAAACGATATAAAATTCTTAAAATAATAGTCTATAGCATAATAATTTATATCTTACTTTAGCAATATTATTAAAAAACAAAGAATAAAGTCCTCCTTGTACACCATCCACTGTTCTTTCAATGATATGACTAATTTGTGTAAATGTTACACATGGATACGTAGCTAACATTTTATTTTCCTGTAAAAATTTATTTTATTAATAGTAGTGTCAGTTTTTATGTGATCGGCTTTTAACTGATTACCTGAATAGCATCTTTTATAGCTTGAGCTCCACGAGCAAGGCTTGTACCATACATTCCATTTCCAAATTCTTGATCTAATGTATTTAATTGCTTCGTACATGCTATTACTGCTTCACATGCAATTGATATAATGGATAAAAATGTTTGACCAGTTTCGTACCCCATTAGTGGTCCTTGCAATTTTTCATCAACTATGTTCTTATGCTATAGTAAAATTCAATTTACTTTTTTATAGTAATATCATTCAATAAATAAGATTTAATTACCTTGCAGTATTTTCCTTGTGTACTTAAATTTATTTCACTGTCCTGAAAGTTGATCAAACTTTAATATTTTATATAATACATAATACAAATTAATCTCATAAAATTTATATTACCTCTTTTAATTCTAATATATCTGAAGTTAATATCTTTGGCCAAGCAGGTGCAGAAGTAGGAAAGTCTAAATATTTAAGTAATCCTGGTATAATTAACAAGTTTAAAACACAAATATCAAAACTTTTAGTATTTGAACTTGATATTAATGGCTTTACATATATTCTTTTCACTTGCAAGCTGTACATTTTCATTTGTTTTAAAATATCTAAAATAAAAGTGTATGTCTCCAGTTCTCTGAAACCTATGGAATAAAAAAAAAAAAAATATCAAATAAAACTGACATAATTAAAATTGTTATTGTAACTAATAAATATTTAAAATCAAAATATTCGGAATTCACAATACCAAAGCTGTTTATCATAATTGCAATCTCATGATCATCATAAATTTTATTTGTATTTCTCGAATTTTTGTTATGTTCATTTGGAGGTACTGTACTTAATGTATTTGCCAACAGTTCAGACATGTGTTCAGCTGAATCTGAAAAAATTTCCATTTCACACCTTTTTGTGAATTTTGCTTCCATGTTCTATAAAGTATATATAAATTATATACAAATCATTCTATAACATGCTTCAATTTTCTGAACATCATGGCACCTGATTTTAGATGATGAAGTATTCCATTACTTGTAATGTGATTGCAAACGGAATATATTTCATCTATATCTTTCCCTTCTTCTGACATAGCTCCTGCTATTTTATACAAAAACTGTGCAGATAAAAAGCTTTGTTCCTGTGTAGCAGGTTGAAGATTGGCTGTTACTCGAAATATTTTGACATTATATCCTCTTTCCATTGCACGTAATTTAGCCCAAGTAAAGTTTATAAGGCATGCAGCATAATCAGGTACAATTAACAATATTCCTGCAAATAAACATTTTAATACATAAAAATTATAATTAATGTCTTATAAAAATTTGTTTATATAAATAGAATGTTTCATCACCAGAAGGATCATCTGATTTAATTTCTTCAATAACTCTCAGTACATTATTTTTTGAAGGTGCACAAAAAATATTCCCTAAAACTGCAGCTGTTAACATACCAGGACCCACAAATTCTGTACATAATAATTCATTTCCTGCTATGCCTCCAGATATTAACTTGACCTGTTATACCATATTAATTTGTGATTAAAAGCATTTTCTTTAGGCATAATGAAATATTTACCTTCCCTCTCATGTTCACATAATCTCTACGTAAAATTGCTTGACAACTTTCTAATACAATTAAACCATTGTGTACTACTGCCATTCCCAAAAGACTTTTATCTATTGTAACTTCAGACATTTTTTTAGAGAAAACTATCGTTCTTTCAGAAAGTGCGATTTCGTAAAAATATGTATTTCATGTAAGTCTTAAGTATGTATGTATATATATGATATTTGGGCCCTACAAAGGGTATATAAGAAAGTAACGTAATTACTTATATATAAATATAGTAAATGCCAAATAAGACTATATCTGTTTCGCGCATCTGGAACGAGCATGAGAGGTCTCTCGAACCACCTATTCCCTGAGGGAATAGGGAATTTCCCTCCCTTTTGCGCTTTCTGTAACGTGGGCACTGCACTCATCTGTGCTCATCTGTATATGTACAGTTAGTGAACGTGAGCGATAGAATTTGTCATATGTATGTAAGTTACTAATTACACCGGGTGACATATAGAGGTGTATAATTATCGATGGTTTCTGTTATCGAAAACTATCGATATTTTAGTGATGGGTACTATCGACTAATTACTATTTAGTTGCAACATACTATCGATTATTTAGTCGATAGTTTCTAGTCGACTGAAATTTTGCTTTAGTGGTTATGTATAGGTTATATCATCAAAATTTTTAGCATTATTGGTGTATTTACTTTTTGGAAATTTATTAGTTCATAGATAGAATTCCAAAAACATAAGTGGTAAACAAGTTTTTTAAAACAATTACTAATATTCGATTTTTCGTAAGTTATTTAATATTGGCACTTAACAAATTAACCGCCCTAAATTTTTTGTGAAAATCAATTAGGTTATAAGCAATAATTTGCAGTTCTTAGAAAAATTCTTTAAAATTAAATAAGTGTTGCCACAATAGCAGGTATTTGAAATTATGGTATTGTTTAATTTTTCATATACCAAATTTTATTCCATAGTTGTTGATGTTGTCATTTCTTCTTTCTCCTGGGATGGATATAAATATTGCTATATTAGGAATTCAAAAGTAAAAGAATTTCATCTAAGAAAATATACGATTATCTGCTATTTTGACCTATGTTATTCCATATTGAAATTTAAGAAAATGAGTTAATTTAAATTTTTTGGTGATAATTTGTTTCTTCTCTCTGACATAATTTGTCCAGGTTTACAAATATCCATTCTGATGAAACAAATGTTGCGGGTGCACATAAATATTTTTCATTTATGTATTTTTTGTAGTTCAGACTTGTGTGGCCATGTGTATTCCAAAATGCAGTAGGATCATTTTTTATATTTTCATAAGGCAGATTTAAGTATTGCCTTGTTATATTTGTTGCACTTTCTAAGGGTGTAGAGCACTACCTGGTTAAATGGGAAACTATCAAGATAAAAATTCCAAAATCTTGTATCCTGATTAACTGTTTCTTCTTCTTCTGGATTTGTAGGTCTATTTTTATGAATTTGCACATTGGTTAATAAAGTCTGAACTTCTGATGTTAAAGTTTCTATTGCTCTTTGTGCATTTCTTTTGTTTTGAAAAATTGCTGTTTCAAATCTAGGGTCTATTGTTGTAGCTATTGATATAATTTTATTTGTTCCTATGTAGTCAAATCTAATTTCAATATTGTTTAATGTTATTTGTCCGTGAAATTTTTTTATTGTTAATAATTTATCATTATTTTAACGTTGTCAGTACTGTACAATACTATAGGACAGGATAAATGTAATTATAAAATACTGTTTTTATAGGATGTAATTAATTTATTAACATAAGCACAATGTAAAAATTATTATTTATTCTTTAATAGTAATGCAATATAAATACGAAGTGTTAATAAACTTCTGACAGAAATAATATACGTATCAACATATTATTAAAATAATATTACCAATATTAATATGAAATATTGATAGATGTAATTATAAAGTACTATTTTTCCTATAACTTGTAAGTAATATTTTATGAACATAATTAAAATGTATGAATTATTATTTTTGCCTTAATAGTAATACAATATTAATGAACTCTTGAAAAAATGTTAGACAATTACAGCAAATATCAACGAGCGATCACATATTGAGATTAGAAAGAATAGTAAAACGCCACGACCGACATAAATTACTTCAAACACTTGAAAAGCAAACGTCGATGAAAAGAAAGGAGCTTTTCCGGATAGAAGAATCGTTTTCTCAGCTGGCGAGCGTCGAAACCTTTTTTTAAAATTATCGATTCAACATTAGAAATAGTTACGTCTTATTCATTTGCGTTTTTATCGTTGTTTCTTACAATAATATTACTAATATTAATATATCAATATTAATAATAAACGTATTAATATTATTTATAATAAACAATAAAATATAAAAAGAATAAATATAAAATATATAAATCTTCATAAAAGAATTAAAGAACGAATCTTTTATTTTCGTTAGTAATACTGGACCACCCCTGCTTTCCGTAATAATGTTTAGATTTTTAGATGTTTATATTATCAAGTGACAGAGACGAATTCTGAGATAATACGTAATAGTTGGTTCGTCTTCTTTCTTACTACATTAAAATTTGTGATTAATGTAAAAGAGGAACGAAAGTATTCGTGTACTCTAAACGATTAAATGAAATTTTTTAAATTAACGTTCTGACTTTTTCGGAGAAATTTAAAAGATTAGTTTACAAGATAATGCATAAGAAAATATATGGAAAAATTACAATTGGTTTACATCGCGAAGAAAATAATTAAGATCCAGTCATATAGCTCGATAGTTCGAGCGAGTTGCTTGAAGCGGCTTTTTCAGTCAACTGAATTAGTCGATGGTTTAAGTTTAAAAAATTAGTCGACTGAAAGTAGTAATTGGTTACTATTGACTTAGACTTAGTCGATGGTGCCCATTATTAGTCTCCCATTTTCGGGTCATCCAACATTTTTGTTCCACCCTGTATAAATGTTGTACAGAAGTATATTATATAGCTATTTGAATTAATAGTAGGCATATATGTATTAAAGAAATGAACAATTTGAAGTTGATAATTATAAGTAAAAATAGATAAAATAAGAAAAGAAGAAGAATGAGAAGGGAAACATTAAATAGATGGTAGATTTAAAATTTTATATTTCAAAGTACAAAATATTAAGATAAAGCAATAACAAAAGATTACAATGAAAAGTTTATCGAAAAAGTATAAAGCTAAATGATGTTTAAATATAATAATTTTGGAAAATAGATAAATAATAAAGAGATTAGAAAGGTTAAAAGGAAAATCGTAACGTGTATAAACATGTATTTATTTATAACAGTGTGATTCAGCCTTAAATGGCCAAATACTGCACTACATGTCGACTACTTTTGCAAACTGTGCTTTTCAAAATTAAATTATGCTTCACACCTAGATCTTAAATAACAAATTTGTGAAGTGTGAATAAAAACTAAACCAATTCAATATACTTAGAGGAGATTATTTCAGATCAGTGTGAAACAAAAATTTTGAAAGCAAAGTTTCCAGTTACATTAGGGACAAGTTTTACCTTGTCTGGTACTCGTATGACAATCTTAAACATTATCAGTCTACAAAGTTATACTAAACAATTGCTTACATAGAAGTATTTAGACACAATTGTCATAACAATATCAGCAATGTATCATGCATTCACACAAACAATGCGTTTAATATGTACATCATTCTATGGTTAAAAATCCACTGTTTTCACACTGCATTCGTACCACGCAGGGATTACTGTATGTACTTAACCCTATTTGGTATGCATTTGGGAGCTATATTTTCACCTTCATTATTTTAAAAACTTATAAATGTTTTTAATAACGGAATTGGCAATCCCATTTCGTATTTCATTAAATTTCTTTAATTGGCATTTCACAGTTCTTTTTTATACTTAAGTCCTGTACACTTTTATGCTTTTTCAAGTTGAAACATCCTTAAAAATATGAAATAATTTACCAAGTGTCTAATTTGTATGTGATGTTGCATCATGTACTTTGTATAATTGGTAATGGAAATGCATATCAGACTGATGCAAATTATTTTTAATGCGAATGCTTACCACACATATATACGTATTTACATGAATTCATAGAAAATTACCAATGATTAAATGAGATTGATGCCACACATACGCAAAAAAGTTCATATATAGTTTCGTGAAAAAGTGTATAATTCATTGCAACATACACATTATGTATTATATGAGACTGTAGGTTCACCAATTACGATTCTGTGGTAACTAGCAAACCAAGTTCATCTCTACACTTTCAATTCAGCACTATGCAACAATTCAGTGATTCTTAACTTGCATTTAAAACTTGAGATAGACTAATCCTCAGCACTGTTCTCCATTCTGTACTACTTCAAGATTTATCTTTAGAAGTTTCCTTTTTTCTCAAAGTGACTTTGTAATGTTGTTAAATAATCGTTTGCCCCACCAAGATTCCAAATCAAACGGTTTAAAGTCTAAAATATTATAATTGAATTAAATGAATAACTTTGTATAATATTGAAATAAATATATTTAGTGAAAAGCAAAAGAGACAATAAATATTTTTTAAAAATAATATTGATTTCTAATCACTTTTATTTATATATGTTTAAAATAAATAAGTATAAGTTACCTTGAAGACTGTCATTTGGTTCACCATCATTATAATATACTATAGAATTAGGGCCTGAAATATAAAAAGCATAAATTAATAAATACTTAAAACAATTCTAGAAGAAATTTATAATATGTTCAATCATTTACATAGATAAGGTAACAAAAATCACTAAATGTATGAAGTTTTCTGTGTGATATTAAAGATAACTTACTGAAAGGTTCTGAACAATCTGAACCATCAGAAGATTCACTTCTTTGCCTTGTATTCACCTGATTCCACGCTAAAAAATCAAACAATGAATACAATTATATTTATATATATATATACACATATATGTAAGATTAGATGTTATGCAATGTATACTGCACATATACAACAGATTGCACAAAACTGCATTCTATTTTAGATTACCAAATAAAAACGTACATTATAAAATTATACATATAATGTACAATAATATATTAATTCATAAAATTCTTTCAACTTACATTCATAAACAAATTTAATAAGCTCTTCATGTTGAGGTGTAATAACTTCTTGCATTTGATGCCTATGTGAATTGAGTTTAGATTTTCCATTCATGTGAAAGACTGGCTTTGGCACATGGCTGTAAATTCAATTTTTGACCACATGTATTAGCAGAAAGAGATATTCTATATAAGCTGTGTTACATAAACTCTAGTAAAATAAATGACATTTATGTGTTAAACTGAATGTGTTATAATGTATATTTTTCGAAACATATAATATAGAGATTAAGTGTGATTGTTTTTGATGAAGAATTATGAATTGCGTAATGCTTAAAGTACAAAGACAGATGGAGAAATATAACGAAGTAGGGATAAGATGGGTTAGGGCATTACTTACCGGGTGGTCTCGTGGTCATCGTCAGGATCTGCCTTTCTTGTTAAATCGCGCAAAGTTTCCAGCCTCTCAAGATTCTGACTGATTCCTAAAAAATGATGACGTTAATTGACCTTGATGTCACAATCGTTTACACTTTGAAACATACAGAAAATACAATAATATTCCTTATACATGTACCTCTTCGTGTCTTTGCGACAATTTTGCTAGGCCCTTTTGATACAGTATACATGTTCTACGTAAGAAGAGCACAATAATGACTGTCTACTCAATTTGAGATAACAGACCATCCGAGAATTATCTTAAATTCTTAGTTCCAAACCAAGTAATTTACGCAAAACTCCAAACACTATTAAATGGATCAACTGCACGGGTCAGCACGGGTTGAAATGATCAGCGTGAAATACACGATGGTGAACCACGTGACCTTAGCTCGTGGTATCGCTCGGCACTATGTAATTATATTCATGTGTGTATATAATACACACATGCATTCAGTGCACAATTTGAAAAATTCCAATGCAAGTACATACTTAAATACCGCAAGTATCTGAAATAATTAATCGTGGATTATCGTCTTCAGCATGAATATACTTATTTAAATATACTTCAAGTATAAAATTGTTTAAAATTATTCAAATTTATTTTGTCTATAAACATTATTAGCGAGTATCGGAACAGTTTATATAAGCTACAAAAATATAATTAGGATACAGACACTAAGTAAATAAATATCTGTAATTTTTTTTAAAAGAACGTACAAATATTTGCATTTTATAATTTTCGGAATTATTAAACATATATCCTATAAAATAATAATTCAAACAAATGTTAACCCCTGTGATGACAAAGCCTTATTATTTGTAGATTTTTTAACATTACGTTTATAATAATTTTTTATTTATGAACGGTAAAAAGTTAAGTATAAGATTAGAGTTTTCAGAATAAACAATTGTGACTGTATTGGTACATTAGGAAAGGTTTATTACAAATAAAATAATGATTTTATAAACACTCGTATGAACATATTTAACAAACTTGTAATTTTAAAAGTACAAAGAAATTTATCAAGATGTAAATTAAGCACAATTCTTGTAGTAAAATATGGTAATAAAATGATTATATAAAATGGAACAATAATTCCTTAGATTTATTACTTACAAAATTCATTAAAACTAATTACATATGAACCATCAATTTAGTTTACACAAGTAAGGAAATTTTCATTCCTTTAGGTTTAGATTTACATATGTATCTGAAATGTAACAAAAATAAAAAAAAAAGTGACCTCTTTTGTACATTCTACTGTAATAAAACTCAGTATATATGTAACTCAATGTTATGGTGATTTGTACAATTTTTTAAAGTAATACATTTTTAGCAAAAATATTTTGCTATTTCATTTTAAAATAATATGTTCATTAGTTAAACAGATACAATTTAATTAATAATTTTGTAAAAATAAACATAGGAACATAATTTTCTACAATTGCTGTTTTGGATTTTTTCTATCACATACATAAGTTGTTTAAAGAATCTTGATTTCGTTTATGATGTTGAATATTTTACTGACATAAAACAGTACTTTTAAAATCACAAACATAAAATTACTTATTATCAATGGTATATCTCTATATTATAATTTCAGAATATATTAATTGTTTGTAATACCAGTACATAATTATAACAATACTAGTAATAATAAATTTATATTACTCTATGATAAAATATTCTTATCAATAATAAAAATTACTACAATAGTAAATACATACCATGTTTATACATAATATCAAATAAATGAGACAGTTTAATTTAACATAGAAAAATACTTTCGTTTATAGCTCGATTAAAGTCAATTATTTAATGAAATCTTCACCCCTTTGCATTTGAATCTGCAAAATTTATAAAATGCAGTTGTATGAATTAATAGTTTCCATGTAACTTCAAGGCATGAGATGTAACACATCGCAATATAAATGTTATTTTGGATACAATGTGTTCTTTATATACATATAACATAAATTAGTGTTTCTATTTCCATATTACATAATGTTTATACGTAAAGATCGTTTCTAAATGGTAAAATAAGTTACTTATTCTTATTCAATTTTTACATCATACAGAAATGCTAATCAACGGTTGCATAGTATCAATTACATTTTTAAGTACATAGAAGCGCAAAAAGCACATTCCCTTTCTTTAACCTTTCCTTTTATTCCAGATTCATTTTGTCAATGTTTCTAATACCGAAAGTGTTATTAGAAACACTGATTTATCAGAAAGAGATCTCTGATTATTGAATCATTTCAAAATTAATTTCTACCTTCTGTAAGAAACTTAAACGTTAAAGCAGCATTTAAAGAGCAAATAAAGATTTATCTTGATCTTTATTAATTTGACGTTGAATGTTTGAGTTGCCAGAAGTAGTTGTATTTCCTGTAGTAGCAGTAGTCGTCGGCAGAGTTGGTAGAGCTTCAGCTGCAGCTGCTCTTTCTGCTAAGAAGCGTTCAAATTCGGACGATGTTAGAGATTCCTGATCACCATGCGCTCCTGGCTATAAAAATAAATACTTTTAAAATTATACATGGCACGATGTGGAATAATCGAGACATTTTTTTTAAATTATCTGAAGGCAGTACAATAGCATTATATAAGTTTTAAGTAATTAAAATAAGAGAATTATACTTTCAAAAAGGAAGTAACTTTATTATTACACAACTTACCGTATGATCTAACCAGGCTGCCATTTCGTTAAATTCAGATTCCCGGTTCAGCTGAATATTAAAACAAAGAAAAAAAAATAAAAACGAACATGTTCAACAAAACAAAATAAATATATAAACATCTGTACGTATGTAGGCAAAAATAAAGCATAAGGGAACATAAGAAAAAAAAACATTTCATGCTCTAAAAAGCTGTGCAGCAAAAGAAAGCAACAACTTTTTATTAGATTTACTGAACTAAAAAGAATGAGATAAATATTATAGGTATCAGTCAGTTTCTTACCTCTTGTTACAGCAGATAATTTTAAAGCTCATTGTACAAATTCATAACTGAATAATTTAAAAATATATAATATTGCAATAATAAAGTTCAATCAAAATTTGTGGGATATATTTAGTGCTTGTAGTAACCATTCTTTTTGTAAATAAATGAAAAATAAATATTTATAATAGCTATATGTTTTGCAATAATCAGTATAGTAAGGATAAGGATTACGCACAGAAGTAGCAGTAGTAGAAGCAACTGTAGAAGCATTCTGCTGAGGATATTTAGGATTATTGCGATTGAGAATTGCTGTACTGAGGCTTCCTCCGCTCACCTGCTCCAAATTATCCTCATATTTGCTACCACTATAATAAGTATTAATTAGCAATATAATGCACAAAATTGTTATGAAATTCAAGAATGAATTTAATACTAGAAACCTGTTCTTTGTAGTTTCGTACGTGGCAGTGCGTGACTGTGCAAACATATCAAATTCATCATTGTCCCCTTCTTTCTTCTCCTTTCGTTCTGTTCTATTTTTATCACTATTTTCAGATATGCCTATAGTTCGATGCAAAACAATTGAATATTATTCTTCGAGTCACTATAAATATAATATAGATACTTACCCATTCCTGTCATCTGCTTTTCCAGAGCATCAGGTTCATCAGACAAGTCTATAAGAGAATCAGCTTCTTGCTTAGTAGCTGTTGTAATGGAATCCATATTTGGTGGCTGACCAATTGTTTGTGCTAAAATAGTACTTGCAGCCACTGCTTTATTTTTTGTATATCGCGAATACCGTAAAAACAGATTATTTAATTCGTCATTGATACGCAATAATTCTGCTGTCATTTCATCGTGTGCTAACTTTCCAATTAAATCGACAACTCGTGCTTGCATATCTTTACATGTTACATGCAATTCCTATAACATTGAATTGTTTCAATATACCTTGTAAACATTCATCATCGATCAAACAGTATATCAAAAAATATATTAATTATATAAATACCGTTAAAAGTTCAAGGTCTGCAGCATCTGGTTGTTGGCTATTACTTTGATCTGAACTTGTAAAGTAGGCTAACATTTCTGACAAAACATGCATATTCCCCTGTACAACATCAAGTTCGCTTTGTAATTTAGCCATCTGTTGCTCGTTCAACTGAGTTACTTGTCCCAATGGTTGAATCTGAGCTTGTGGAGTTTGTGTCGTTAAAGAGGTTACAGTCTGCTGTTCAACTGTGGAAACATTATTAATACTTTGCTCTGATTCAGGTACACTCTGTAACATTAATTACATAAGAATTGTAAGAGATCATTTATTATTTCATGTGATATTTACTATATTATGATCATCTTACTCTCTCTGGAGTAATAATGGGTGCCATGGCATCCAAATCTGTCATTGGAAACTGTATGCCTTTTATTTTTAGTTCTTGATACACTTGCACAACTCCTTGAGTATGAGGTTGATGGCGGAATGTTTCTGCCCATGTTTGAATCAAACTTAAAACCTTCTCTTGTACTGCCGTGGGAGGTTCATTTTTTGGCCCGATTAATTTAAACAATTCTTGTACAAAGTCTCGCGAACAAGCAAGGGAATGAAAACGTTTCCCACAATTTTTCACGCATGTTTCCAATACCTAGATTCATCAATATTATTTCATGTAAATTCATGTTTACATTATCATGAATATTCATAAAAAAATGTATTAATATGCAATTGATAAGCTATGTTTCATGTAATTTCACTGTGTTTAATGTAATTTTGATAATTAATGAAATCAAATAATAAATACCTTGAACAATTATTTAACAGTATAAAGTAATTTTCACACATTGTACATATATTGTCTAAAATATAAATGTTACCATATATTTAAATACTAACGGTAAGAGTGTACATGACTATAGTATAATTTTTTCCTGCAGCTTGATTGAGCCTACGCTTAATTGCTTTAATTGCATCTCTTGGCCCATCCTCTGTTTCATTTATAATATCACATATTTCTATGTTAAGTGTCCAATTCTCACTTGGCAAACTACCATCGGTAGCTTGCTCTGGAATAAAAATGTAACAATTATGTGTACAATCAATTATAGTTTTCTTTTGTAGAAAATATTTCACAAGGTATGATTTATGACATCATAGGTGTCTAAAGTCATATATACGTAGATGGAAGAAATTCATACTGCACAAACATTTACGTTTATTGATATGCCAGCAACAATTTATAAATGTAGAACTAGTAAATTAATTACTCATTTATACTTAACTGATCAGCATGATATACTTTACAAAAGTAAATAAGAACTATACTTAACTTACCTATCTTCTGGCCTACTAGTGTTGAAAATGGACTGACATTTACTCCAAAAAATGACATTGTTGCACGATATACGAAACTGTTTTAATATTCGGCAACGTTACTCTAACTCACTGGTGCATATATAAGGCACGTAACAAATTTTGACAGGAACAATATTTGATAATAATTTACAAATTTCTTGTTCCGCTGAATGACAGTATCATATGACCAACACCACGATAAAGGCAGACGTCAAAGTGTCAAGAACACCAGCCAATCGCATACTGTTTTTCATATATTGTATTATGATTGGTTTTAGTTTTCTCTAGAACGTAGTTATTTAGATTGTGCATTTATCTTTGTAAACGATTAAAATTTGAATTTCAATTAAACATATTAATGAATTAGAAGGTTAAAAACTAATCCGGGATTTATAAATCCGATATATTTTAAAAAGTGAAAGGTATGAAATTAATAGTACTTAAACTAATTCCTAATCTGTATATAGAAACAACAACGTTTTATAGAATTAAAATATTTATTTACATTTTATATTTGTCTATTGTGTTATTATCAGGTTTGATGATAAAGTAACTACCCAGTCAGCTAAACCTGTAATGACAAATTTTGTCCAATGCCTGTTATAAAGTTAAGGCTTAAGTTTGATGCAATATTGGCAGCAATATAGGCAGCAAATTGACAACACCATATGCAGCAAACTGGTTTGCGCAAGACTTGTTCCGGTTTTGCTCTCAATTTGACATAGGTCATATTGCAAGACTTTCTGCCAATTTGCTTTACCATTTTATTAGCTGGCGTTGTCTACAAAACCTAAGTCAAATGCAGAAACAGATGGCTATGGTTTTTTAGACAACTTTTATCATTTATTGCTGGTTATTTGCTCGAAACTTGTACACAACTGGTTATCAGGGTAACAGTTATAGCAAATTAGGAAACCACCAGCAAACACGTACTGACTGTACTACGCGCTCGCCGTGACGACGCTGGCTTTTCGGCGCGCATGACGTCATGCCGCGGCACAGCCAATCCTGAACACGTATAAAGTGAAGGAATAATTATAAACAATGAAGGATTATGAATAAATTAATGATTATAAATTATAATCTACATGTTACTTAGCAAATCATTCTTTTAGAATTTCTTGTTTTTTTCTACTGATTTTTAAAAACACAAATAGTAATGTAATTCATTGTAAAATCATATTGAATACGTTTTTCTATTTAAAGATCAAGGATTTATTACGATTGCAGTGAGCAAATTCACTCAAGATAAAAAAATCACAATCACGATCGTGAATGAAGTTAAATCACGACCGTGATAAATCACCGTTAGTGATTTTGCACGTCATGATCATCTATATTCTATAATACAAATCAGTGGTGTGATGCCACGGCCGTCATAAATTACTTAAAACTCTTGAAAAGTAGACGGTGAAGAAAAGAAAGGGGCTTTTCTGGACAGAAAAATCGTTCTTATCAGCTGGCGAGATCGAATTTTTTTTTAAAATATTGATTCAACATTAGAAATAGTTACGCCTTATTCATTTGCGTTTTTATCCTTTCCTCATACAATAATATTACTAATATCAATATTAATGATAAACGTATTAATATTATTTATAATAAATAATAAAATATAAAATATATAAATCTTTTCATATTTCGTTAGAAATACTAGCCTACCCCTATGCTTTTCACAATGTTCATATTTTTAGATGTTTACTATATATCAAGTGACAGAGCCGAATTCTGAGATATGTAATACGGTATACCACTTATACCTATTAGTTGGTTCTTTTGTTTTACTATTACTTAAAATTTCTTATTAATGTAAAAAAGGAACGAATAAATTCGTGCACTCCAAAAAATTAAATGACCTTTTTAAAATTGAACGGAACGATCTGATTTTTTCGGAAAAGTTTAAAGGATTAGTTTAAAAGACAATGCATAAAAAAATATATGGGAAAATTACAATTGGTTTGCATCGCGAAGAAAATAATTAAGATCCAGTCAATATCTCGATAATTCAAGTCTAGCCATGGATCTGAGTCAAGCGACCATATACTTCAGTCAACTGAATTTAGTCGATAGTTCAGAAAATCAGTGGTTTGAATAGTACACAGTTGGCTACAGTTGGCTACTATCGACTTAGTCGATAGTTTCCAGTCGATGGTGCCATCACTAGTGGAAACGTACATTGACGTGTAAACTCGGTTTCCGCTAGGGGAAAAAGTGATGTAGAAGAAAAGTCTTCTACCACTTGGTATTGGGAATTATTGAAATTCATGCCAAATTAACATTGGATATAACATTTATTTCACTACCTGGAATAAATTTAACACATGGTAGAAGACTTTTCTTCTACGCCGCTTTTTCCCTTAGCGGAAGCCGAGTTTGCACGCGAGGAGGGTACATACATATTGGATATCTAGTATTTATCGTATTTACCAGTTTTACCATGTGCTGACTTGCGGAGGCACGAGGCGGGCAGTTCGAACTTTTTCTTTAAGCATCCATAATACGAAAACTAAGGTATATGGGACATACCTATATTCATATGATGTTTTTTATTTACATCAGTGTGTAAGTCAGTGTAAGTTTACCCCCTGAAGTATTGACATCCATTTATGAATCACCCATAGTCACAATGAACTTCTATTTTGTAAATTGTATACTTCAAGAATAAAAATATATTCATGTTTTGTAATTGCATTTTATGCATTTGATAATGAATATATGTTACTAGTTAAATTCACTATTTTAAATATTACAATTTAATTTCATCTATCGATTCATATATATTTGACGTGAAAATGATTTTTTGTTTCATTTTCTTATTTACAGATTTAATTTAGCACCTACATATATGCATATCGTAAAATAAACTGTAAAACGAAATTTTATTAGTAGAATGTGAACATAAATGTATTTTTGAAGATTTATTTCATAATCAAAATACGATATCAATTGTGTATGTATTATAATACATATAATTATAATAAAAATTACATAATTACATTTGATCTTAAAATAAATGAAGTACGCGTAGAAGTCATAAACCAGTTGCCTTGAAATGTGATTACTAATTTAAGAATCCAACTATAAAATAAAATAAGTTTTTACATGCCCAGTGAAATCTCGAGTTTAAAAGTAAAATGTGTTATACGAAGAAATTTCAAAATCAGATCCTACTCAAACAATATCGTGTCTGAATTGATTTTAAATATTCGGAAGTTTATATAGAGTGTAGTATTTCCGTTACCTTGCTACATCAAAACTGTTTCTTCCAACTTATATTAATGTCATGTAATTTAATCCTTTTGGACACAATCAAATCTACAAGAAATTGAATTTACTGTTATTTAAGAAGTGATTTCTATTTAATTCGTTACGTCGGTCATAGGAATTGGTTTTCAATGTTTTCTTTTCAATCTCATAATCAGGTTCGTATTATCAGTTTATTATGGTATCTGTAATCGCAAGTTTTTCAAAATGTTCGTCAACAATTTCCCATATAATTATATCAGATGTTTTTAATCTTTATTTCAAATCTCCGAATTCAATATTTTTAGTTATATTCTTATACAAATTTATAACATAACCTTATATCACTTTGTTATGAAATTATGAAATCTTTTAGTATTTCATGTTATCAATATGGTGAAACTTAATTTTTTCCACTGTAGTGTACATTTGAACCTACACATTTTTCGTTTATCTTTTAAAATAATGTAAAGCAAGTTGGTTTGTTCATGAATAAACAATTATAATTAACATTACATATTTTTAGGTGTTGTATCACCTGACACAGTTAACTTCAGCAGTTAATCCGAAAACTAAACCATTTCAAGTTAAAGGTAAAAAACAAAATGAGTTTAAAAAAGCTGTGGATGACACTTCATATGACAGCGTGCCAAAAGTAAGAAAATGTCATTATGTAATTTAATATCTTACTTTACACACTTTTGATAATAATTCATTATATCTGTATTTTATTTTAGATAGAAAAAAGTCACATGGACATGTTAATAGGCAAATTAAACTTGCATACTGGAATTACAACACTCGGTATAAAAAAGAATAATGTTTGTATAACGTTAGATCAAATTTCCACAAAAATTTCTAAGAGAAATTTAGAAAAAAATAATAAGTGGAAAGTATCTTATGTATCAGGATCAACTTTTACAGAAAACAAACATGGGTTTCCCTCTGCACAATTTACAGAACCACTTCATGTACCGATTATATACTTACCATCAAAATGGAATTATAGAACATTGTGTGCTCTTTGTATAAAAAATCCATTTACTAATCATGTACAAATTCGTAGTTTTAAAACGAAACATAGCATAAATGTAGAATTAAAAAAACCAACGTTCATAAGCAAATTCAAAAAATATTTTAGTGATACAGAACAGGTAAGGTAATATTTTATTTAACATGTATCTATTAATACGTTGGCGCCCGATTTTTTTTCTCTATTATTTAAACCATTACCTGTGACACAGATCCGCAACAGGCGCCAATGTGTTAATGATAATTTATATTTTTGTGCCAATTAGGCAGACATAAGGCAATTTACATACTTATTGTGAATTTGTTATATAAAAATAAATCTTTTATTCTATAGAGTTCACATGACCACAGGGAACCAGATTTAGAGAAAATAAAACTTATATTTCGTAATAGCAATGTATCGGCAGAGGAGCAGGGCAAACTCAAATCAGCTTTCATAGAAGGATATGAAGCAGGACTTCAACGCCAAACACGTGTACGTTCTATATGGTCAAGGGCAGTATCTACTTTAATTTTTGGATTTTTCGTCACAGTAATAGTTTTGATCTCAGGTATGTAGATTTAATGCTTTGGAAAGATTTCATTCTTGTTTAACAGTTCTATTTAGTAATTCCACCTCATACTTGCTCTAAAATATTATACTACATATTTTTACCGTGTGTAAAGTTTAATTGTCATAGCATAGCAATATGTTTGTTTTCATTTATTCTTAATGGTGGAAAACATCCTTTTCATAGTCCTTATCTTCATATAATAAAATTTATGTTTAATTTTCCTTATTTGTATTGCCGGCTTGGACTAATGACTAATTTCTATGAAATTATACATGAGTGAAGTATTTCTATTAGTATTTGATGAAAGATAGTTTACTTTTGGTGTTATAGTTGCTTCCCAAGGAGGTGTATTTCGGTTCACGATTGGTCGAAGATCTGAAATTGATCCAGA
Source organism: Dufourea novaeangliae (assembly GCF_001272555.1). Classification (NCBI taxonomy): domain Eukaryota; kingdom Metazoa; phylum Arthropoda; class Insecta; order Hymenoptera; family Halictidae; genus Dufourea; species Dufourea novaeangliae. Next base: position 1,306,857 of record NW_015374046.1, on the reverse strand, counting down.
AGCAATTAGTGTGACTCTCAATGATGTAAAGGGAGTAAGTATTATAGCTGAAATTAACGTATTAGCTTCAGATTGCATTACAGAAGACAGTTTGTATCTTTTTATTTGTGTATGATTAGGTCCCAGAAGCTAAACAGGAATTGAAAGATGTGGTTGAATTTTTGAGGAGTCCCGAAAAGTTCTCTGCACTTGGTGGAAAATTACCTAAAGGTGTATTATTAGTAGGACCACCAGGAACAGGAAAAACATTGTTAGCTCGGGCAGTAGCTGGTGAAGCTGGTGTACCATTTTTCCATGCATCTGGATCAGAATTTGATGAAGTTTTAGTGGGACAAGGAGCACGCAGAGTGAGAGATTTATTTAGTAAGTTGAGTACACTTATTTATGTTATATTATGTTTAGTACATTTTAACTTTAAATTAATGATGCATTATATTGAAACAAGTTACCATTTCAATAGATATGTTTAAACATTTTTGTATACAAAAGTACTACTACATACGAAACTACTGTTAAGAACATGGTGCAATTAATAATATGAACACAATCATTTTGGTAGAAAATTTTAAATATAATTTCTTCATCAGTAGCATTACTTTTGGGAATATGTCAGTAAAAGTTCCATTTTATGTAAAAACGTAATTACTAATTGAGCACACAAGACCTTGATTGCATTTCTACCTAACAAATTTTATTATAAACTATCATTACCAATATGAGACCTTGTTTTATATTAATAATAAATTTACATTTTAAAGATAACTTTCAGGAATAATACAATTACTATACAATACACAATAAGATAATTTATAGTAAAATATTTTTCTTTATTCACTTACAATATAAGACAAACAATTGACATTTGTATATACACTAAAAGTTATTACATTATTTCATAATAAAGTAACCTAGACCTTTATTAAAAATATACATTAGTTTATATGCAGTTAATTATTTTTTTTTTCAGAGACAGCAAAAGAAAGAGCACCTGCTGTAATATTTATTGATGAAATTGACTCTGTTGGTGCAAGACGAACAAATTCAGTTCTTCATCCATATGCAAATCAAACGATAAATCAGTTGCTATCGGAGATGGATGGGTAATGTATAAATATTTATCTCTAATTGTTACAAAAATTGCTAGATAATTTTAGATTGTAGCTTCTATTTGCAACACTTTCTTGAATGAAGATTGAAAGAATAAGTAGAGAAAAATTAATATCTATCTTTTTGGATTGCAATTTTTTCTTTAATTGCACCAGTATGAAAAATTTAGTTGTTTTTCTTTTTAAAAAGTATAGAGGATGGGCCGAAAATCAGGTCGTGATATGACTTTTAGATAAAACAATTACAGTGTGGTTCGCATTAGTGGAAATTCATCAGATCTAATGTCCTGCAAATATCAATTGCAAGTTTCGTTTTTCACATGCGAGAAACCTTCACTCGATCTGCGTACAGAGTCTGCTACTACAGGTAACGGTATAAACACGTGCGATAAGTTATTTGCCAGCGAAAATGGAATTTTTAAAAATGAATGTAAGTTAACTACAAGGGCTTTGTCTATGTTGAGAAAATTCGTGCATAGTTGGGCAACAGTTTTTGTGAAATTCAGGAAATGTGACAGATCTACTTTATCCGATGTATCCGCATACTACATAATCATCTGATTTGGTACACATGCTATATTTGATTTTCGTAGTGACATTGTTAATCATAAGGAAAATTGTAGTTTTTTGGTAAATGCTTACTGTTAGGAAAAAATAAATTTCACTGTGTTTCACAATTTAAATATAAAAGTATGACGAATCAATTGCTGACAATTTTTTGATGATACAACATGAGTCAGTTGATGTTTTGGACGAAGTATATACAGCCACTACCAAATGGAGCGTATAGATAATATAGAAACCTTATTAGTTCAAGAAACAAAAGACAAAAAGTTTTCAAATCTTGTTAATCAAGTCTGTCATACGGTAATGTATGCATTCTCAGTAAATAATTAATCATCTGATAAAAACACGAACAACAACAAAAATGAAAAGGTATAAACATTTCGTCATCACAAAAGTGAGCGTACAAATAGAGAGATGAAAAATTGTGTTTTTAACCCTTCGACGACGGTGTCTGGGTCCATTCTGACCCAGGATTTCGGAAACTTCACACACTAGCTTGCGGAAACTAACTATAACGTATAGTTGTTTATTTTAACGTTTTATAAGAAGACCAGTATATTCTAAAGAAATTTGTTTCAAAACACATCAAAAGATGATCATCAAAAACGTTTGTCTTCCAAGTGTTAATATTAATTTACGGTATCACAGTTTGGATATCTTTGAACGATGTCTAATCGAATTGTATACTTAAAAATTCTCTATAGGGACTAGAATCTGATCATGTAGTTTTTCATTCTTTATCCGAAATGAACCGGGTTGCTCGTCGTCGTTGTTCCTTTTATGTTCGAAAATCGAGAATCTTAGTACATAGTACGGAAATTTTAGAATTTTGCGGGGAGTAAATTATTCGGAAAACTCTAATGTCATTTCACTGTGTGCATTCTGATTGGATTATGAAATAGTGATGTAGTCTAAAACACTGACGGTCTAACACTATAAAGGGGTTACAAAGTCATGAGAGAATATTTGAATGTAACAGAATAAACAATTCAATTTTAAAAAAAAATTGTTGATCCTAGAGCAGAGACTGATTAATATGTTTTATTCATTATAAGTTTCCATTTGCATGCAGAAACAATGTTGAATCATGAATCAGAAAGGATCTCCCAGGCGAAGTATAATAAAAAAGTGGCAGGGCTGTCTCTGTTCACACATCTATATATATGGGTTTAATTATTCGTGCTAATTCGAACCAGACTGTACATTTGAAAAGGAATCACCACAAAACTATTCTAGTCTTTTATCTACATATAAATTTCATTTCATTTTTACTTAGAAACTGTGTTTTGCCTCAGTTTTAACATTTTAAACTATAATTATAGTAATTATGTATAATTTATAAATGTTGATTCTAATTGTAACTGTTAATTACTTACTGATTATTTAATTTCCCTTGTTTTATTGCAGATTTTTACAGAACGAAGGCGTTATAGTACTCGGTGCAACTAACAGACGAGATGATTTGGATAAAGCACTGTTACGACCTGGTCGTTTTGACCTTCAAATTTATGTAAATAAACCAGATGTTCTTGGTAGGAAAGAAATTTTAGATTTATACTTATCAAGGATATTAACGCGAGATATCGATGTAGATTATTTAGCTCGATGTACTACTGGATTTACTGGTGCTGATATAGAGAATATGGTATTTATTTTTTACATATTTCTAATATAATTGATCTCATTCCAATCAATACTATTTGTTATTTATTTAATTTTAAAAGGTAAATCAAGCAGCCTTAAGAGCAGCTATAAAGAACGCGGATTTTGTAACTATGCAACATTTGGAATATGCTAGAGATAAAGTAATAATGGGTCCAGAAGGAAGAGTAAGATCGTTTGACGAGGAAGGCAATATTATTACAGCCTACCATGAAGCAGGACATGCATTAGTTTCATATTATACTAAAGACGCTGCCCCAATACATAAAGTTACTATTATACCTCATGGACTTTCTCTGGGATATGTAAATATTGAAAGATAGTAATACGTTTCATTAACATTATTAAAATTAAAATTTCATATTTCCATTGATGTACAGTGGCGACCATATACTTACGTACAAATCAAATATTAATTTTGAAATGGCACATGGCTTTCTGTGAAATATGCAAAAATATTTGATATATGTTTTTAAAGTCTTTGAACCTTCTGTTATAAAGTCTCAGTAAAGTTTTTTTCATTCCCAGAATTCAAGGTGATTTATGTTTACATACTTGTAAGCTACCGATTTTAGGGCGGACAATTACTTACATACTGTGGTAGTAGCGGCGTAAGTCGAAATATCAACGGTGTAAACAACTTTCGTCAGTGTCTGTCGTACTGTTGAATTAGTAAGAAGTGTACTGTAAGTGATTACTATAAGTAGAGGAAAGAAAGTGACACCAGAGCAATGACGTTAAGTAGAATCTCTTCGTAATGCTGGGAAAACATTCTGTGAGATAGCTACAGAGCTAGGAATATGTGCAATGGCTTGTTGACAAGCATTGCAACATATTAAGCGTCATGGAACCGTAGATGATATTTCTCGGAAAATTAGAACACGAAAAACGGACGCTAGAATCGATCGGATTATTCATCGCTCATCCGAAGGGAACAGATTTAAGACAACCGTTGACATTCATAAAGAAATAATGCCAAATCATGACAGAAATATTAGCGTGGGAACAGTCCGACGTGGATTGAATGAATTTGGATTAAAAAGAAGAGTTGCAAGAAAGAAGCCCTTTACTTCAGAAAAAAAACCGTCGAGCCAGAATTGGTTTGGCGAAGGAGCACTTGAATTAGACACGGGGGCAGTGGTCCAATGTAATTTTCACAGACGAATCGAAATTTAACAGATTCAGTCCGATGGCAAACTTATGTTAGGCGTCGTATCGGAGAGGAATACCGAAAAAATTGTACAATATCAACGATCAACGAAGGTGGTAGGTCAGTACTTGTTTGGGGCGCAATATCCATGAATGGTGTGGGTCCCATTCATCGAATACAGGGAATCATGGGCCATTATGTTTATTTAAATATAGTAAAAGAGGTATTCCTACTATATACAGAAAGATTCCTGACAAATGATTGGATTTATCAAGTAGATAACGAACCGAAACATACAGCACGTGTCGTGAAAACGTTTTTATTTTATCAAAATATTAATTGTTTAAAATGGCTGGCACAATCTCCCGACCTCAACCCCATCGAGATGTTGTGGATTGATGTGGAGAAATACATGCAACAATGAAAACCGAAAAATTTAGAAGAATTGCACACTTTAGTTGAAGAAAAATGGAAGTCAATGCCCGTGGATAGTTGTATCAGATTAATTGATTCCATGATACGGAGATATGCAGCTGTGTTACGGCAAAAAGGACTAGCTCCGAGATATTAAGTATTAACATTTGTAAGTTAACATGTGATACAGGAATATATCAATATTTCATTGGTACGTAAGTAATTGTCCGTTCAGCAAACTACTGTTAAACATAAAATATTTACAAATTTGTTGAATTTTAGAAATAAATAAAAATTTTAGTGGTATTTAATAAAAGAAGGTTCAAATTTTATAAAAACATGATTTTCATACCTTTATGAACTTTCCAACAGAATGCAGGTAGTTTAAAAATTATCATTCAATTTGTACGTAAGTATATGACTGCCACTGTATTTGCAATATTATTTTCTTACATATATTAAAAAAACAATCTAAATATTTTTTTTAGACGTCATTTTTACCGGATAAAGACACATATCACGTAACGAAATCGCAATTATTGGCTACGATGGACTCAATGATGGGTGGTCGTGCTGCAGAGGAATTAATTTTTGGCCCAGACAAAGTAACAACTGGAGCAGCTAATGATTTAGAAGTATTTTTACATTTTTCATTTACATCTAAAATATAATACATTTATGAAACGTATACAACACTTAAATATTAAGAACAAATATGTTCCTAATACATTTTTGTTTCCACAAAAAAGCTTTAGTAACCTACAATTCACAGATTTTAAGTATCTTGTGATTAATTAACTTATAATGTAAGTAAGTCATTTAATTAGTTTGTTCTGTTCGAAGCGATGTATGTTGTATGATCAGTCGTACGACAACTCGTATCGTCTATGGGTCGCTTAAATAGTTAATATACAGATTTAATAGTATGTATAATAGATGGGTAAAATTATAAATAGATCATGATTTGCTAATGATGGGAATAGGAACAAACTAATTGAGTAAAGCTTTTTATAATTTTGTTATGACGTGTAACGTATCTCAAAATTAACACATAGGTTTATGCGTCATGCTAATTATTATAAAATCTGTAACATAAGTAGTAACAGTTTATCTTTTGCAGCAAGCAACCGTAGTTGCTGAAGAGATGGTAAAAAGCTATGGTATGTCAGAAAAAGTTGGATTTCGGGCACATGCGCAGCGGAATAAATACTTAGAGACAAAGTCTGAGTATGGTCCTAGTACCAATGAACTTATTGACATTGAAGTGAAACGTCTTCTACAAGTAAATATTCTTCATTATACAATATATTTATATATTTTTCTGAAAGTTTTCAGTATTAAATTTCATAATTTTTTTTAAGGAATCGTATGATCGCGCAAAAACAATATTGAAAGCTCATGCAAAAGAGCACAAACAAATAGCAGATGCTCTACTTAAATATGAAACTTTAGACGCTGACGATATAAAAGCAATAGTAAATGGAAAAAAAGCTCGAATTGAAACGTTAAATAAGCAACCACCAATTGTAGATCCATCTAAACATGTATTATAACTAGCATACAGAAAATCAATTTAAGATAGAAACTAAAATAAATTATTTGGTATACTATCCCACGCTTTAGACTTTTTTTTTTATTAAAGTGATTATGTTTTACAAGTTTACATATACGAAGAACGACTGGAATTTTATTGAAATATGTCGTAAATTATAATTTATATCTTACTATAGATTTTGTTTCATTAAAATACTTATATGCGTAAAATGCTTATATGCGAAGTAAAATGATGAAGAATTATTTAACATTAGAAATTAAAACATTGTTTCATGTAATATTGGGAAAGTCAGAATTTCGATACGCCAACTAGTGACAGAAAATGAAACTACTGTTTTATACTTAAACCAGTGTTTTTATATTTGTTGTTGTATTATTTAATGCTTTTAAATTAATCGGTATAATAACAGTCATAGTTATTTACACAGTTATAAAAATGTACACGGAATTTATTCCTAGAAAAATGAAAGTAAAGTATATTGCTGTGTGTACGACAGTCGTACAGTCATGCATCTAAAAATAATACTATCGCTTTTATCGTTTTCTCCGGCAGAAAGTAAATTTGGTGATATTAAAAAATAAATTAAATGAAATAGAAATTATTGACCGCTTCAAGCCATGCGTAGTAGTATGTTCATTGCACTTTACAAAAGACAATTTTATCTTATCAAGTAATTACTATTGTAATCAGAAATAGAGTTGCACATAAAATTTATGACTTTAGGAAGTCGTGTCGCAAATTTACCTAAGTTATAAGTAAACAATAATTCGTCTAGCCTTTAAGATATCTTTAAATTATTTATTAAAAATATTTCACCACTAATTTCATATGGATCATCTTTTAAATTTGAGGTCTGAAGACAAAACGCAATGATTTCAATAGTGTTATTATTGTCATCTTCATTTAATATTCTCCAATTTAACAGCGGTGACCACGATTAATTATATTTTCACGACCAATAAAGTTTTTTCATTGGGGTGTTGCACGTGCGAACTTACAAATTTCGTTGATCGAAACTCGCATTGTTCTTTCAATTGAACTCACACGTTTCTGATTCAATTTTAAATCTGTTAAAACATGGACATATATAATAGACTGCGAGATAAAGTCGGCACTGAAAGAAAGGACAATAACTGGAGTGACTTTCCTCTCTTTCTAATGGGGCTGTTGGTGGAGGATTCTCCTACGACACAGCCGACTCTATATAGTACTACGTAGCACAGCCGAGTCGGCTGAGCCGGCTGAGCCGAGTCTAGTACTTGTCGTGCTGAAGGTAAAAATAGCAACAACGCGGGAGTTCGGCTTGAAAACCTTTTTTTTTTACGTGAGGAAATGCATTTACGCACACCCCCTCCCTCCCCCCAATGTGGGAGGAGTGGGCGGAGGTAGTGTGGGACTCACCCCCAATAGGGCGAAGCCCAGGGGGAATACCCACTAAAACCTCACGATGGCCGGGCTCGGCGCTCTGCGGGGAGGCACCGGGATCTCTTGCGAACACAACCGGTACCTCCCCAGCGCCCGCTCCGCCAGTGGACGGCGGAGCGCCCTCTCTGTGGTGGGGGAAGCAGAGCTCCCCCCCCC